>NC_134837.1:23935539-24024102 GCF_004210375.1 Tachypleus tridentatus | reverse complement strand
AGTCATTATATGGAAATAGTTGTCACCAAATTCATTATGGAATAGTTGTCACCAAAGTCATTATAGGAGTAGTTGTCACTAAAGTCATTATGTGGAGTAGTTGTCACCAAAGTCATTTTATATGGAATAGTTGTCACCAAAGTCATTATGTGGAATAGTTGTCACCAAAGTCATTATATGCAATAGTTGTCACTAAAGTCATTATAATGGAATAGTTGTCACAAAAGTCATTATATGTTGTCACCAAAGTAGTAGTTGTCACCAAAGTCATTATATGATTGTAGTTGTCACCAAAGTCATTATGATGGGTAGTTGTCACCAAAGTCATTATATGGAATAGTTGTCACCAAAGTCATTATATGATTGGAACAAAGTAGTTGTCACCAAAGTCATTATTTGATGAATAGTTGTCACCAAAATCATTATATGGAATAGTTGTCACCAAAGTTATTTATATGGAAAATAGTTGTCACCAAAGTCATTATGATGGAATAGTTGTCACCAAAGTCATTATATGGAATAGTTGTCACCAAAGTCATTATGAGGAATAGTTGTCACCAAAGTCATTATATGGAGTAGTTGTCACCAAAGTCATTATATGAATTAGTTGTCACCAAAGTCATTATGTGGAGTAGTTGTCACCAAAGTCATTATATGGAATAGTTGTCACCAAAGTCATTATGTGGAGTAGTTGTCACCAAAGTCATTATATGGAGTAGTTGTCACCAAAGTCATTATGTGGAATAGTTGTCACCAAAAGTCATTATATGGAATAGTTGTCACCAAAGTCATTATATGGAATAGTTGTCACCAAAGTCATTATATGGAATAGTTGTCACCAAAGTCATTATATGGAAATAATTGTCACCAAAGTCATTATATGGTCATTATATGGATAGTTGTCACCAAAGTCATTATTATGGAATAGTTGTCACCAAAGTCATTATGTGGAGTAGTTGTCACCAAAGTCATTATATGGAATAGTTGTCACCAAAGTCATTATTTTATGGAATAGTTGTCACCAAAGTCATTATATGGAATAGTTGTCACAAAAGTCATTATATGGAATAGTTGTCACCAAAGTCATTATATGGAATAGTTGTCACCAAAGTCATTATATGAAATAATTGTCACCAAAGTCATTATGAGGAATAGTTGTCACTAAAATCATTATATGGAGTAGTTGTCACCAAAGTCATTATATGGAATAGTTGTCACAAAAGTTATTATTATGGAGTAGTTGTCACCAAAGTTATTATATGGAATAGTTGTCACCAAAGTCATTATATGGAATAATTGTCACCAAAGTCATTATGAGGAATAGTTGTCACTAAAGTCATTATATAGGAATAGCTTGTCACCAAAGTAGTTGTCACCAAAGTCATTATATGAAATAATTGTCACTAAATTCATTATCTGGAATAATTGTCACTAAAGTCATTATATGGAGTAGTTGTCACAAAAGTCATTATATGGAATAATTGTCACCAAAGTCATTATAGGAAGTAGTTGTCACCAAAGTCATTATATGGAATAGTTGTTACCAAAGTCATTATTTGGAATAATCGTCACCAAAGTCATTATGTGGAGTAGTTGTCACCAAAGTCATTATGTGGAGTAGTTGTCACCAAAGTCATGATGGGAGTAGTTGTCACCAAAGTCATTATATGGAATAGTTGGTAACAAAAGTTATTTTTATGGAATAGTTGTCACCAAAGTCATTATATGGAATAATTGTCACCAAAGTCATTATATGGAGTAGTTGTCACCAAAGTCATTATATGAAATAATTGTCACCAAAGTCATTATGAGGAATAGTTGTCACCAAAGTTATTATATGGAATAGTTGTCACCAAAGTCATTATATGGAAATAATTGTCACCAAAGTCTTTATATGGAATAATTGTCACCAAAGTCATTATGAGGAATAGTTGTCACTAAAGTCATTATATGGAGTAGTTGTCACTAAAGTCATTACCAGAAATAATTGTCACCAAATTCATTATATGGAATAGTTGTCACCAAAGTCATTATGAGGAATAGTTGTCAATAAAGTCATTATATGGAGTAGTTTTCACCAAAGTCATTATATGAAATAATTGTCACCAAATTCATTATTATGGAATAGTTGTCACCAAAGTCATTATGAGGAATAGTTGTCACCAAAGTCATTATATGGAATAGTTGTCACTAAAGTCATTATATGAAATAGTTGTCACTAAAGTCATTATATGGAATAGTTGTCACCAAAGTCATTATATGGAATAGTTGTCACCAAAGTCATTATATGGAATAGTTGTCACCAAAGTCATTATATGGAATAGTTGTCACCAAAGTCATTATATGGGTAGTTGTCACCAAAAGTCATTATATGGAATAGTTGTCACCAAAGTCATTATATGAAGTAGTTGTCACCAAAGTCATTATATGGAATAGTTGTCACCAAAGTCATTATTTGGAATAGTTGTCACCAAAGTCATTATGTGGAGTAAGTTGTCACCAAAGTCATTATGTAGGAGTAGTTGTCACCAAAGTCATTATATGGAATAGTTGTCACCAAAGTCATTATACGGAATAGTTGTCACCAAAGTCATTATTTGGAATAATTGTCACCAAAGTCATTATATGGAGTAGTTGTCACCAAAGTCATTATATATAGTTGTCACCAGTCTAAGAGATCATTAAAGTTATGGAATAATAGTTGTCACCAAAGTCATTTATATGGAGTAGTTGTCACCAAAGTCATTATATGGAGTAGTTGTCACCAAAGTCATTATATGGAGTAGTTGTCACCAAAGTCATTATATGGAGTAGTTGTCACCAAAGTCATTATGTGGAGTAGTTGTCACCAAAGTCATTATATGGAGTAGTTGTCACCAAAGTCATTATGAGAATAGTTGTCACCAAAGTCATTATGTGGAGTAGTTGTCACCAAAGTCATTATATGGAGTAGTTGTCACCAAAGTCATTATATGGAATAGTTGTCACCAAAGTCATTATATGGAGTAGTTGTCACCAAAGTCATTATATGGAATAGTTGTCACCAAAGTCATTTATTTAAAATAATTGTCACCAAAGTCATTATATGGAATAGTTGTCACCAAAGTCATTATATGGAATAGTTGTCACCAAAGTCATTATATGGAATAGTTGTCACCAAAGTCATTATTTATAATAATTGTCACCAAAGTCATTATGAAGAATAGTTGTCACCAAAGTCATTATGAGGAATAGTTGTCACCAAAGTCATTATATGGAGTAGTTGTCACCAAAGTCATTATATGAAATAATTGTCACCAAAGTCATTATATGGAATAATTGTCACCAAAGTCATTATGTGGAATAGTTGTCACCAAAGTCATTATATGGAGTAGTTGTCACCAAAGTCATTATATAAATAGTTGTCACCAAAGTCATTATATGGAATAGTTGTCACCAAAGTCATTATGAGGGAATAGTTGTCACCAAAGTCATTATATGGAGTAGTTGTCACCAAAGTCATTATATGGAATAGTTGTCACCAAAGTCATTATATGGAATAGTTGTCACCAAAGTCATTATATGGAATAGTTGTCACCAAAGTCATTATATGGAGTAGTTGTCACCAAAGTCATTATATGGAATAGTTGTCACCAAAGTCATTATTTGGAATAGTTGTCACCAAAGTCATTATATGGAATAGTTGTCACCAAAGTCATTATATGGAATAGTTGTCACCAAAGTCATTATGTGGAGTAGTTGTCACCAAAGTCATTATATGGAGTAGTTGTCACCAAAGTCATTATGTGGAGTAGTTGTCACCAAAGTCATTATATGGAATAGTTGGTAACAAAAGTTATTTTTATGGAATAGTTGTCACCAAAGTCATTATATGGAATAGTTGTCACTAAAGTCATTACATGAAATAATTGTCACTAAATTCATTATGAGGAATAGTTGTCACTAAAATCATTATATGGAGTAGTTGTCACCAAAGTCATTATATGGAATAGTTGTCACCAAAGTTATTATACGGAGTAGTTGTCACCAAAATCATTATATGGAATAATTGTCACTAAAGTCATTATATGGAGTAGTTGTCACAAAAGTCATTATATGGAATAGTTGTCACCAAAGTCATTATACGAAGTAGTTGTCACCAAAGTCATTATATGGAATAGTTGTCACCAAAGTCATTATTTGGAATAATTGTCACCAAAGTCATTATGTGGAATAGTTGTCACCAAAGTCATTATATGGAGTAGTTGTCACCAAAGTCATTATATGGAATAGTTGTCACCAAAGTCATTATATGGAATAGTTGTCACCAAAGTCATTATATGGAATAGTTGTCACCAAAGTCATTATATGGAATAATTGTCACCAAAGTCATTATGAGGAATAGTTGTCACTAAAGTCATTATATGGAGTAGTTGTCACCAAAGTCATTATATGGAATAGTTGTCACCAAAGTCATTATATGGAATAGTTGTCACCAAAGTCATTATATGGAGTAGTTGTCACCAAAGTCATTATATGGAATAATTGTCACCAAAGTCATTATATGGAATAGTTGTCACCAAAGTCATTATATGGAATAGTTGTCACCAAAGTCATTATATGGACCAAAGTCATTATATAGTTGTCACCAAAGTCATTATATGGAATAGTTGTCACCAAAGTCATTATGTGGAGTAGTTGTCACCAAAGTCATTATGGGGAGTAGTTGTCACCAAAGTCATTATATGGAATAGTTGGTAACAAAAGTTATTTTTATGGAATAGTTGTCACCAAAGTCATTATATGGAATAGTTGTCACCAAAGTTATTATATGGAGTAGTTGTCACTAAAGTCATTACATGAAATAATTGTCACCAAAGTCATTATGAGGAATAGTTGTCACTAAAGTTATTATATGGAATAGTTGTCACTAAAGTCATTACATGAAATAATTGTCACTAAATTCTTTATATGGAATAATTGTCACCAAAGTCATTATGAGGAATAGTTGTCACTAAAGTCATTATATGGAGTAGTTGTCACTAAAGTCATTATCAGAAATAATTGTCACTAAATTCATTATATGGAATAGTTGTCACCAAAGTCATTATGAGGAAAGGTTGTCAATAAAGTCATTATATGGAGTAGTTTTCACCAAAGTCATTACATGAAATAATTGTCACAAAATTCATTATATGGAATAGTTGTCACCAAAGTCATTATGAGGAATAGTTGTCACTAAAGTCATTATATGGAGTAGTTGTCACCAAATTCATTATATGCAATAATTGTCACTAAAGTCATTATATGGAATAGTTGTCACTTTGGTCAAAGTCAGTAGTTGTCACCAAAGTCATTATATGGAGTAGTTGTCACAAAGTCATTATATGGAATAGTTGTCACCAAAGTCATTATATGAAGTAGTTGTCACCAAAGTCATTATATGGAATAGTTGTCACCAAAGTCATTATATGGAATAGTTGTCACCAAAGTCATTATGTGGAGTAGTTGTCACCAAAGTCATTATGTGGAGTAGTTGTCACCAAAGTCATGATGGGTAGTTGTCACCAAAGTCATTATATGGAATAGTTGTCACCAAAGTCATTATGAGGAATAGTTGTCACCAAAGTCATTATTTGGAATAATTGTCACCAAAGTAATTATATGGAGTAGTTGTCACCAAAGTCATTATATGGAATAGTGTTGTTACAAAAGTCATTATTTGTGGAATAGTTGTCACCAAAGTCATTATATGGAGTAGTTGTCACCAAAGTCATTATGATGAGAATAGTTGTCACCAAAGTCATTATGTGGAGTAGTTGTCACCAAAGTCATTATATGGGTAGTTGTCACCAAAGTCATTATATATGTAGTTGTCACCAAAGTCATTATATGGAATAGTTGTCACCAAAGTCATTATATGGAATAGTTGTCACCAAAGTCATTATATGGAATAGTTGTCACCAAAGTCATTATATGGAATAGTTGTCACCAAAGTCATTATGATGAATAGTTGTCACCAAAGTCATTATGTTAGTTGTCACCAAAGTCATTATATGGAGTAGTTGTCACCAAAGTCATTATATGGAATAGTTGTCACCAAAGTCATTATGAAGAATAGTTGTCACCAAAGTCATTATATGGAGTAGTTGTCACCAAAGTCATTATATGGAATAGTTGTCACCAAAGTCATTATATGGAATAGTTGTCACCAAAGTCATTATATGAATAGTTGTCACCAAAGTCATTATATGGAATAGTTGTCACCAAAGTCATTATATGGAATAGTTGTCACCAAAGTCATTATATGGAATAGTTGTCACCAAAGTCATTATATGGAATAGTTGTCACCAAAGTCATTATGAGGAATAGTTGTCACCAAAGTCATTATATGGAGTAGTTGTCACCAAAGTCATTATATGAAATAGTTGTCACCAAAGTCATTATATGGAATAGTTGTCACCAAAGTCATTATGATGGAATAGTTGTCACTAAAGTCATTATATGGATAGTTGTCACCAAAGTCATTATGAGGAATAATTGTCACTAAAGTCATTATATGGAATAATTGTCACCAAAGTCATTATATGGAATAGTTGTCACTAAAGTCATTATATGGAGTAGTTGTCACCAAAGTCATTATATGGAATAATTGTCACTAAAGTCATTATATGGAGTAGTTGTCACAAAAGTCATTATATGGAATAGTTGTCACCAAAGTCATTATACGAAGTAGTTGTCACCAAAGTCATTATATGGAATAGTTGTCACCAAAGTCATTATTTGGAATAATTGTCACCAAAGTCATTATGAGGAATAGTTGTCACCAAAGTCATTATGGGGAGTAGTTGTCACCAAAGTCATTATATGGAATAGTTGGTAACAAAAGTTATTTTTATGGAATAGTTGTCACCAAAGTTATTATATGGAATAGTTGTCACCAAAGTCATTATATGGAATAATTGTCACCAAAGTCATTATGAGGAATAGTTGTCACTAAAGTCATTATATAGAGTAGTTGTCACCAAAGTCATTATATGAAATAGTTGTCACCAAAGTCATTATATGGAATAATTGTCACTAAAGTCATTATATGGAGTAGTTGTCACAAAAGTCATTATATGGAATAATTGTCACCAAAGTCATTATAGGAAGTAGTTGTCACCAAAGTCATTATATGGAATAGTTGTTACCAAAGTCATTATTTGGAATAATCGTCACCAAAGTCATTATGTGGAGTAGTTGTCACCAAAGTCATTATGTGGAGTAGTTGTCACCAAAGTCATGATGGGAGTAGTTGTCACCAAAGTCATGATGGGGAGTAGTTGTCACCAAAGTCATTATATGGAATAGTTGGTAACAAAAGTTATTTTTATGGAATAGTTGTCACCAAAGTCATTATATGGAATAGTTGTCACCAAAGTTATTATATGGAGTAGTTGTCACTAAAGTCATTACATGAAATAATTGTCACCAAAGTCATTATGAGGAATAGTTGTCACTAAAGTTATTATATGGAATAGTTGTCACTAAAGTCATTACATGAAATAATTGTCACTAAATTCTTTATATGGAATAATTGTCACCAAAGTCATTATGAGGAATAGTTGTCACTAAAGTCATTATATGGAGTAGTTGTCACTAAAGTCATTACCAGAAATAATTGTCACTAAATTCATTATATGGAATAGTTGTCACCAAAGTCATTATGAGGAAAGGTTGTCAATAAAGTCATTATATGGAGTAGTTTTCACCAAAGTCA
Organism: Tachypleus tridentatus; assembly: GCF_004210375.1. Lineage (NCBI taxonomy): Eukaryota > Metazoa > Arthropoda > Merostomata > Xiphosura > Limulidae > Tachypleus > Tachypleus tridentatus. The sequence continues at coordinate 24,016,361 of NC_134837.1, read as the reverse complement.
TTATATGAAATAATTGTCACTAAATTCATTATATGGAATAGTTGTCACCAAAGTCATTATGAGGAATAGTTGTCACTAAAGTCATTATATGGAGTAGTTGTCACCAAAGTCATTATATGCAATAATTGTCACTAAAGTCATTATATGGAGTAGTTGTCACAAAAGTCATTATATGGAATAGTTGTCACCAAAGTCATTATACGAAGTAGTTGTCACCAAAGTCATTATATGGAATAGTTGTCACCAAAGTCATTATTTGGAATAATTGTCACCAAAGTCATTATGTGGAGTAGTTGTCACCAAAGTCATTATGTGGAGTAGTTGTCACCAAAGTCATGATGGGGAGTAGTTGTCACCAAAGTCATTATATGGAATAGTTGTCACCAAAGTCATTATTTGGAATAGTTGTCACCAAAGTCATTATTTGGAATAGTTGTCACCAAAGTCATTATATGGAATAGTTGTCACCAAAGTCATTATATGGAATAGTTGTCACCAAAGTCATTATATGGAATAGTTGTCACCAAAGTCATTATATGGAGTAGTTGTCACCAAAGTCATTATGTGGAGTAGTTGTCACCAAAGTCATTATATGGAGTAGTTGTCACCAAAGTCATTATATGGAGTAGTTGTCACCAAAGTCATTATATGGAGTAGTTGTCACCAAAGTCATTATATGGAATAGTTGTCACCAAAGTCATTATATGGAATAGTTGTCACCAAAGTCATTATGTGGAGTAGTTGTCACCAAAGTCATTATATGGAGTAGTTGTCACCAAAGTCATTATGAGGAATAGTTGTCACCAAAGTCATTATATGGAGTAGTTGTCACCAAAGTCATTATATGGAATAGTTGTCACCAAAGTCATTATATGGAATAGTTGTCACCAAAGTCATTATGATGAATAGTTGTCACCAAAGTCATTATATGGAGTAGTTGTCACCAAAGTCATTATATGGAATAGTTGTCACCAAAGTCATTATATGGAATAATTGTCACCAAAGTCATTATATGAAGAATAGTTGTCACCAAAGTCATTATGAGGAATAGTTGTCACCAAAGTCATTATATGGAGTAGTTGTCACCAAAGTCATTATATGAAATAATTGTCACCAAAGTCATTATATGGAATAGTTGTCACCAAAGTCATTATGAGGAATAGTTGTCACCAAAGTCATTATATGGAGTAGTTGTCACCAAAGTCATTATATGGAAATAGTTGTCACCAAAGTTCATTATATGGAATAGTTGTCACCAAAGTCATTATGAGGAATAGTTGTCACTAAAGTCATTATATGGAGTAGTTGTCACCAAAGTCATAATATGGAATAATTGTCACTAAAGTCATTATATGGAGTAGTTGTCACAAAAGTCATTATATGGAATAGTTGTCAACAAAGTTATTATATGGAGTAGTTGTCACCAAAATCATTATATGGAATAATTGTCACTAAAGTCATTATATGGAGTAGTTGTCACAAAAGTCATTATATGGAATAGTTGTCACCAAAGTCATTATACGAAGTAGTTGTCACCAAAGTCATTACATGGGATAGTTGTCACCAAAGTCATTATTTGGAATAATTGTCACCAAAGTCATTATGTGGAATAGTTGTCACCAAAGTCATGATGGGGAGTAGTTGTCACCAAAGTCATTATATGGAATAGTTGTCACCAAAGTTATTTTATGGAATAGTTGTCACCAAAGTTATTATATGGAATAGTTGTCACCAAAGTCATTATATGGAATAATTGTCACCAAAGTCATTATGAGGAATAGTTGTCACTAAATTTATTATATAGAGTAGTTGTCACCAAAGTCATTATATGAAATAATTGTCACTAAATTCATTATCTGGAATAATTGTCACTAAAGTCATTATATGGAGTAGTTGTCACAAAAGTCATTATATGGAATAATTGTCACCAAAGTCATTATAGGAAGTAGTTGTCACCAAAGTCATTATATGGAATAGTTGTCACCAAAGTCATTATTTGGAATAATTGTCACCAAAGTCATTATGTGGAGTAGTTGTCACCAAAGTCATTATGTGGAGTAGTTGTCACCAAAGTCATTATATGGAATAGTTGTCACCAAAGTCATTATGGGGAGTAGTTGTCACCAAAGTCATTATATGGAATAGTTGTCACAAAGTTATTTTTATGGAATAGTTGTCACCAAAGTCATTATATGGAATAGTTGTCACCAAAGTCATTATATGGAGTAGTTGTCACCAAAGTCATTACATGAAATAATTGTCACCAAAGTCATTATGAGGAATAGTTGTCACTAAAGTTATTATATGGAATAGTTGTCACTAAAGTCATTACATGAAATAATTGTCACTAAATTCATTATATGGAATAATTGTCACCAAAGTCATTATGAGGAATAGTTGTCACTAAAGTCATTATATGGAGTAGTTGTCACCAAAGTCATTATAGAAATAATTGTCACTAAATTCATTATATGGAATAGTTGTCACCAAAGTCATTATGAGGAAAGGTTGTCAATAAAGTCATTATATGGAGTAGTTTTCACCAAAGTCATTACATGAAATAATTGTCACAAAATTCATTATATGGAATAGTTGTCACCAAAGTCATTATATGGAATAGTTGTCACCAAAGTCATTATATGAAGTAGTTGTCACCAAAGTCATTATATGGAATAGTTGTCACCAAAGTCATTATATGGAATAGTTGTCACCAAAGTCATTATATGGAATAGTTGTCACCAAAGTCATTATATGGAGTAGTTGTCACCAAAGTCATTATATGGAGAAGTTGTCACCAAAGTCATTATATGGAATAGTTGTCACCAAAGTCATTATGAGGAATAGTTGTCACCAAAGTCATTATATGGAATAGTTGTCACCAAAGTCATTATATGGAATAGTTGTCACCAAAGTCATTATATGGAATAGTTGTCACCAAAGTCATTATATGGAATAGTTGTCACCAAAGTCATTATATGGAGTAGTTGTCACCAAAGTCATTATGTGGAGTAGTTGTCACCAAAGTCATTATGTGGAATAGTTGTCACCAAAGTCATTATATGGAATAGTTGTCACCAAAGTCATTATATGGAGTAGTTGTCACCAAAGTCATTATATGGAGTAGTTGTCACCAAAGTCATTATGAGGAATAGTTGTCACCAAAGTCATTATATGGAGTAGTTGTCACCAAAGTCATTATATGGAGTAGTTGTCACCAAAGTCATTATGATGGAATAGTTGTCACCAAAGTCATTATGTGGAGTAGTTGTCACCAAAGTCATTATATGGAGTAGTTGTCACCAAAGTCATTATTTGGAATAGTTGTCACCAAAGTCATTATGAAGAATAGTTGTCACCAAAGTCATTATATGGAGTAGTTGTCACCAAAGTCATTATATGGAATAGTTGTCACCAAAGTCATTATTTGGAATAGTTGTCACCAAAGTCATTATGAAGAATAGTTGTCACCAAAGTCATTATGAGGAATAGTTGTCACCAAAGTCATTATATGGAGTAGTTGTCACCAAAGTCATTATATGAAATAGTTGTCACCAAAGTCATTATATGGAATAGTTGTCACCAAAGTCATTATGAGGAATAGTTGTCACCAAAGTCATTATATGGAATAGTTGTCACCAAAGTCATTATATGAAATAATTGTCACTAAAGTCATTATATGGAATAGTTGTCACCAAAGTCATTATGAGGAATAGTTGTCACCAAAGTCATTATATGGAGTAGTTGTCACCAAAGTCATTATATGGAATAATTGTCACCAAAGTCATTATATGGAGTAGTTGTCACCAAAGTCATTATATGGAATAGTTGTCACCAAAGTCATTATATGAAGTAGTTGTCACCAAAGTCATTATATGGAATAGTTGTCACCAAAGTCATTATATGGAATAGTTGTCACCAAAGTCATTATATGGAATAGTTGTCACCAAAGTCATTATATGGAATAGTTGTCACCAAAGTCATTATATGGAATAGTTGTCACCAAAGTCATTATATGGAATAGTTGTCACCAAAGTCATTATATGGAATAGTTGTCACTAAAGTCATTATATGGAAATAATTGTCACCAAAGTCATTATATGGAATAATTGTCACCAAAGTCATTATATGGAGTAGTTGTCACCAAAGTCATTATATGGAATAGTTGTCACCAAAGTCATTATATGGAGTAGTTGTCACCAAAGTCATTATATGGAATAATTGTCACCAAAGTCATTATATGGAGTAGTTGTCACAAAAGTCATTATATGGAATAGTTGTCACCAAAGTCATTATACGAAGTAGTTGTCACCAAAGTCATTATATGGAATAGTTGTCACCAAAGTCATTATTTGGAATAGTTGTCACCAAAGTCATTATACGGAGTAGTTGTCACCAAAGTCATTATGGGGAATAGTTGTCACCAAAGTCATTATATGGAATAGTTGTCACCAAAGTCATTATATGGAATAGTTGTCACCAAAGTCATTATATGGAATAGTTGTCACCAAAGTTATTATATGGAATAGTTGTCACCAAAGTCATTATATGGAATAATTGTCACCAAAGTCATTATGAGGAATAGTTGTCACTAAAGTCATTATATGGAGTAGTTGTCACCAAAGTCATTATATGAAATAGTTGTCACCAAAGTCATTATATGGAATAATTGTCACTAAAGTCATTATATGGAGTAGTTGTCACAAAAGTCATTATATGGAATAGTTGTCACCAAAGTCATTATAGGAAGTAGTTGTCACCAAAGTCATTATATGGAATAGTTGTCACCAAAGTCATTATTTGGAATAATTGTCACCAAAGTCATTATGTGGAGTAGTTGTCACCAAAGTCATTATATGGAGTAGTTGTCACCAAAGTCATTATATGGAATAGTTGTCACCAAAGTCATTATATGGAATAGTTGTCACCAAAGTCATTATATGGAATAGTTGTCACTAAAGTCATTACATGAAATAATTGTCACCAAAGTCATTATGAGGAATAGTTGTCACCAAAGTCATTATATGGAATAGTTGTCACCAAAGTCATTATATGAAATAATTGTCACCAAAGTCATTATATGGAATAATTGTCACCAAAGTCATTATGAGGAATAGTTGTCACCAAAGTCATTATATGGAGTAGTTGTCACCAAAGTCATTATACAGAAATAATTGTCACCAAATTCATTATATGGAATAGTTGTCACCAAAGTCATTATGAGGAAAGTTGTCACCAAAGTCATTATATGGAGTAGTTGTCACCAAAGTCATTATATGAAATAATTGTCACCAAAGTCATTATATGGAATAGTTGTCACCAAAGTCATTATGAGGAATAGTTGTCACCAAAGTCATTATATGGAGTAGTTGTCACCAAAGTCATTATATGAAATAATTGTCACCAAAGTCATTATATGGAATAGTTGTCACCAAAGTCATTATGGAGGAATAGTTGTCACCAAAGTCATTATATGGAGTAGTTGTCACCAAAGTCATTATATGGAATAGTTGTCACCAAAGTCATTATATGGAGTAGTTGTCACCAAAGTCATTATATGGAATAGTTGTCACCAAAGTCATTATATGAAGTAGTTGTCACCAAAGTCATTATATGGAATAGTTGTCACCAAAGTCATTATTTGGAATAATTGTCACCAAAGTCATTATGTGGAGTAGTTGTCACCAAAGTCATTATGTGGAGTAGTTGTCACCAAAGTCATTATATGGAAGTAGTTGTCACCAAAGTCATTATATGGAATAGTTGTCACCAAAGTCATTATATGGAATAGTTGTCACCAAAGTCATTATTTGGAATAGTTGTCACCAAAGTCATTATATGGAGTAGTTGTCACCAAAGTCATTATATGGAATAGTTGTCACCAAAGTCATTTTATGGGAATAGTTGTCACCAAAGTCATTATATGGAGTAGTTGTCACCAAAGTCATTATATGGAATAGTTGTCACCAAAGTCATTATATGGAATAGTTGTCACCAAAGTCATTATATGGAATAGTTGTCACCAAAGTCATTATATGGAGTAGTTGTCACCAAAGTCATTATATGGAATAGTTGTCACCAAAGTCATTATATGGAATAGTTGTCACCAAAGTCATTATATGGAATAGTTGTCACCAAAGTCATTATATGGAGTAGTTGTCACCAAAGTCATTATATGGAGTAGTTGTCACCAAAGTCATTATATGGAGTAGTTGTCACCAAAGTCATTATATGGAATAGTTGTCACCAAAGTCATTATATGGAATAGTTGTCACCAAAGTCATTATATGGAATAGTTGTCACCAAAGTCATTATATGGAGTAGTTGTCACCAAAGTCATTATATGGAATAGTTGTCACCAAAGTCATTATATGGAATAGTTGTCACCAAAGTCATTATATGGAATAGTTGTCACCAAAGTCATTATGTGGAGTAGTTGTCACCAAAGTCATTATATGGAATAGTTGTCACCAAAGTCATTATATGGAATAGTTGTCACCAAAGTCATTATATGGAATAGTTGTCACCAAAGTCATTATATGGAATAGTTGTCACCAAAGTCATTATGAGAATAGTTGTCACCAAAGTCATTATATGGAGTAGTTGTCACCAAAGTCATTATATGGAATAGTTGTCACCAAAGTCATTATATGGAATAGTTGTCACCAAAGTTTATTTGGAATAGTTGTCACCAAAGTCATTATGAAGAATAGTTGTCACCAAAGTCATTATATGGAGTAGTTGTCACCAAAGTCATTATATGGAATAGTTGTCACCAAAGTCATTATATGGAATAGTTGTCACCAAAGTCATTATATGGAATAGTTGTCACCAAAGTCATTATGAGGAATAGTTGTCACCAAAGTCATTATATGGAGTAGTTGTCACCAAAGTCATTATATGAAATAATTGTCACCAAAGTCATTATGAGGAATAGTTGTCACCAAAGTCATTATATGGAATAGTTGTCACCAAAGTCATTATATGGAATAGTTGTCACCAAAGTCATTATGAGGAATAGTTGTCACCAAAGTCATTATATGGAATAGTTGTCACCAAAGTCATTATAGAAATAATTGTCACCAAAGTCATTATATGGAATAGTTGTCACCAAAGTCATTATGAGGAAAGTTGTCACCAAAGTCATTATATGGAGTAGTTGTCACCAAAGTCATTATATGAAATAATTGTCACTAAATTCATTATATGGAATAGTTGTCACCAAAGTCATTATGAGGAATAGTTGTCACCAAAGTCATTATATGGAGTAGTTGTCACCAAAGTCATTATATGAAATAATTGTCACCAAATTCATTATATGGAATAGTTGTCACCAAAGTCATTATGAGGAATAGTTGTCACCAAAGTCATTATATGGAGTAGTTGTCACCAAAGTCATTATATGGAATAATTGTCACCAAAGTCATTATATGGAGTAGTTGTCACCAAAGTCATTATATGGAATAGTTGTCACCAAAGTCATTATACGAAGTAGTTGTCACCAAAGTCATTATATGGAATAGTTGTCACCAAAGTCATTATTTGGAATAATTGTCACCAAAGTCATTATGTGGAGTAATTGTCACCAAAGTCATTATGTGGAGTAGTTGTCACCAAAGTCATGATGGGGAGTAGTTGTCACCAAAGTCATTATATGGAATAGTTGTCACCAAAGTCATTATGAGGAATAGTTGTCACCAAAGTCATTATTTGGAATAATTGTCACCAAAGTCATTATATGGAGTAGTTGTCACCAAAGTCATTATATGGAATAGTTGTCACCAAAGTCATTATGTGGAATAGTTGTCACCAACGTCATTATATGGAGTAGTTGTCACCAAAGTCATTATGTGGAGTAGTTGTCACCAAAGTCATTATGTGGAGTAGTTGTCACCAAAGTCATTATACGGAGTAGTTGTCACCAAAGTCATTATATGGAGTAGTTGTCACCAAAGTCATTATATGGAGTAGTTGTCACCAACATCATTATGAGGAATAGTTGTCACCAAAGTCATTATATGGAGTAGTTGTCACCAAAGTCATTATATGGAGTAGTTGTCACCAAAGTCATTATGAGGAATAGTTGTCACCAAAGTCATTATGTGGAGTAGTTGTCACCAAAGTCATTATGTGGAGTAGTTGTCACCAAAGTCATTATTTGGAATAATTGTCACCAAAGTCATTATGAAAAATAGTTGTCACCAAAGTCATTATACGGAGTAGTTGTCACCAAAGTCATTATATGGAATAGTTGTCACCTAAGTCATTATTTGGAATAATTGTCACCAAAGTCATTATGAAGAATAGTTGTCACCAAAGTCATTATGAGGAATAGTTGTCACTAAAGTCATTATATGGAGTAGTTGTCACCAAAGTCATTATATGAAATAGTTGTCACCAAAGTCATTATATGGAATAGTTGTCACCAAAGTCATTATGAGGAATAGTTGTCACCAAAGTCATTATATGGAGTAGTTGTCACCAAAGTCATTATATGAAATAATTGTCACCAAATTCATTATATGGAATAGTTGTCACCAAAGTCATTATGAGGAATAGTTGTCACTAAAGTCATTATATGGAGTAGTTGTCACCAAAGTCATTATATGGAATAATTGTCACCAAAGTCATTATATGGAGTAGTTGTCACAAAAGTCATTATATGGAATAGTTGTCACCAAAGTCATTATACGAAGTAGTTGTCACCAAAGTCATTATATGGAATAGTTGTCACCCAAGTCATTACGTGGAGTAGTTGTCACCAAAGTCATTATATGGAGTAGTTGTCACCAAAGTCATTATGTGGAGTAGTTGTCACCAAAGTCATTATATGGAGTAGTTGTCACCAAAGTCATTATGTGGAGTAGTTGTCACCAAAGTCATTATATGGAATAGTTGTCACTAAAGTCATTACATGAAATAATTGTCACTAAATTCATTATGAGGAATAATTGTCACTAAAATCATTATATGGAGTAGTTGTCACCAAAGTCATTATATGGAATAGTTGTCACCAAAGTCATTATATGGAGTAGTTGTCACCAAAGTCATTATATGGAATAATTGTCACCAAAGTCATTATATGGAGTAGTTGTCACAAAAGTCATTATATGGAATAGTTGTCACCAAAGTCATTATACGAAGTAGTTGTCACCAAAGTCATTATATGGAATAGTTGTCACCAAAGTCATTATTTGGAATAATTGTCACCAAAGTCATTATGTGGAGTAGTTGTCACCAAAGTCATGATGGGGAGTAGTTGTCACCAAAGTCATTATATGGAATAGTTGTCACCAAAGTCATTATATGGAATAGTTGTCACCAAAGTCATTATATGGAATAGTTGTCACCAAAGTTATTATATGGAATAGTTGTCACCAAAGTCATTATATGGAATAATTGTCACCAAAGTCATTATGAGGAATAGTTGTCACCAAATTTATTATATAGAGTAGTTGTCACCAAAGTCATTATATGAAATAATTGTCACCAAAGTCATTATATGGAATAGTTGTCACCAAAGTCATTATATGGAGTAGTTGTCACAAAAGTCATTATATGGAATAATTGTCACCAAAGTCATTATAGGAAGTAGTTGTCACCAAAGTCATTATATGGAATAGTTGTTACCAAAGTCATTATTTGGAATAATCGTCACCAAAGTCATTATGTGGAGTAGTTGTCACCAAAGTCATTATGTGGAGTAGTTGTCACCAAAGTCATTATGGGAGTAGTTGTCACCAAAGTCATTATGGGAGTAGTTGTCACCAAAGTCATTATATGGAATAGTTGTCACCAAAGTCATTATATGGAATAGTTGTCACCAAAGTCATTATATGGAATAGTTGTCACCAAAGTCATTATATGAAATAATTGTCACCAAAGTCATTATGAGGAATAGTTGTCACCAAAGTCATTATATGGAATAGTTGTCACCAAAGTCATTACATGAAATAATTGTCACCAAATTCATTATATGGAATAATTGTCACCAAAGTCATTATGAGGAATAGTTGTCACCAAAGTCATTATATGGAGTAGTTGTCACCAAAGTCATTACCAGAAATAATTGTCACCAAATTCATTATATGGAATAGTTGTCACCAAAGTCATTATGAGGAAAGTTGTCACCAAAGTCATTATATGGAGTAGTTGTCACCAAAGTCATTATATGAAATAATTGTCACTAAATTCATTATATGGAATAGTTGTCACCAAAGTCATTATGAGGAATAGTTGTCACTAAAGTCATTATATGGAGTAGTTGTCACCAAAGTCATTATATGCAATAATTGTCACTAAAGTCATTATATGGAATAGTTGTCACCAAAGTCATTATGAGGAATAGTTGTCACTAAAGTCATTATATGGAGTAGTTGTCACCAAAGTCATTATATGGAATAATTGTCACTAAAGTCATTATATGGAGTAGTTGTCACAAAAGTCATTATATGGAATAGTTGTCACCAAAGTCATTATACGAAGTAGTTGTCACCAAAGTCATTATATGGAATAGTTGTCACCAAAGTCATTATTTGGAATAATTGTCACCAAAGTCATTATGTGGAGTAGTTGTCACCAAAGTCATTATGTGGAGTAGTTGTCACCAAAGTCATGATGGGGAGTAGTTGTCACCAAAGTCATTATATGGAATAGTTGTCACCAAAGTCATTATGAGGAATAGTTGTCACCAAAGTCATTATTTGGAATAATTGTCACCAAAGTCATTATATGGAGTAGTTGTCACCAAAGTCATTATATGGAATAGTTGTTACAAAAGTCATTTTTGTGGAATAGTTGTCACCAACGTCATTATATGGAGTAGTTGTCACCAAAGTCATTATATGGAGTAGTTGTCACCAAAGTCATTATATGGAGTAGTTGTCACCAAAGTCATTATATGGAGTAGTTGTCACCAAAGTCATTATGTGGAGTAGTTGTCACCAAAGTCATTATATGGAGTAGTTGTCACCAAAGTCATTATGAGGAATAGTTGTCACCAAAGTCATTATGTGGAGTAGTTGTCACCAAAGTCATTATGTGGAGTAGTTGTCACCAAAGTCATTATGTGGAGTAGTTGTCACCAAAGTCATTATATGGAATAGTTGTCACCAAAGTCATTATGAGGAATAGTTGTCACCAAAGTCATTATTTGGAATAGTTGTCACCAAAGTCATTATATGGAGTAGTTGTCACCAAAGTCATTATATGGAATAGTTGTCACAAAAGTCATTTTTTGTGGAATAGTTGTCACCAACGTCATTATATGGAGTAGTTGTCACCAAAGTCATTATGTGGAGTAGTTGTCACCAAAGTCATTATGTGGAGTAGTTGTCACCAAAGTCATTATACGGAGTAGTTGTCACCAAAGTCATTATTTGGAGTAGTTGTCACCAAAGTCATTATATGGAGTAGTTGTCACCAAAGTCATTATGAGGAATAGTTGTCACCAAAGTCATTATGTGGAGTAGTTGTCACCAAAGTCATTATGTGGAGTAGTTGTCACCAAAGTCATTATTTGGAATAATTGTCACCAAAGTCATTATGAAGAATAGTTGTCACCAAAGTCATTATGAGGAATAGTTGTCACCAAAGTCATTATATGGAGTAGTTGTCACCAAAGTCATTATATGAAATAGTTGTCACCAAAGTCATTATATGGAATAGTTGTCACCAAAGTCATTATGAGGAATAGTTGTCACCAAAGTCATTATATGGAGTAGTTGTCACCAAAGTCATTATATGAAATAATTGTCACCAAAGTCATTATATGGAATAGTTGTCACCAAAGTCATTATGAGGAATAGTTGTCACCAAAGTCATTATATGGAGTAGTTGTCACCAAAGTCATTATATGGAATAATTGTCACCAAAGTCATTATATGGAGTAGTTGTCACCAAAGTCATTATATGGAATAGTTGTCACCAAAGTCATTATATGGAGTAGTTGTCACCAAAGTCATTATATGGAATAGTTGTCACCAAAGTCATTATATGGAATAGTTGTCACCAAAGTCATTATATGGAATAGTTGTCACCAAAGTCATTATATGGAGTAGTTGTCACCAAAGTCATTATGGGAATAGTTGTCACCAAAGTCATTATATGGAATAGTTGTCACCAAAGTCATTATATGGAATAGTTGTCACCAAAGTCATTATATGGAGTAGTTGTCACCAAAGTCATTATATGGAGTAGTTGTCACCAAAGTCATTATGTGGAATAGTTGTCACCAAAGTCATTATATGGAGTAGTTGTCACCAAAGTCATTATGTGGAGTAGTTGTCACCAAAGTCATTATGGGGAGTAGTTGTCACCAAAGTCATTATATGGAATAGTTGTCACCAAAGTCATTATATGGAATAGTTGTCACCAAAGTCATTATATGGAATAGTTGTCACCAAAGTTATTATACGGAGTAGTTGTCACCAAAATCATTATATGGAATAATTGTCACCAAAGTGATTATGTGGAGTAGTTGTCACCAAAGTCATTATATGGAGTAGTTGTCACCAAAGTCATTATGAGGGAATAGTTGTCACCAAAGTCATTATATGGAGTAGTTGTCACCAAAGTCATTATATGGAATAGTTGTCACCAAAGTCATTATTTGGAATAATTGTCACCAAAGTCATTATGAAGAATAGTTGTCACCAAAGTCATTATATGGAATAGTTGTCACCAAAGTCATTATTTGGAATAATTGTCACCAAAGTAATTATATGGAGTAGTTGTCACCAAAGTCATTATGAGTTATAGTTGTCACCAAAGTCATTATATGAAGTAGTTGTCACCAAAGTCATAATATGTGGAGTAGTTGTCACCAAAGTCATTATATGGAGTAGTTGTCACCAAAGTCATTATATGGAATAGTTGTCACCAAAGTCATTATATGGAGTAGTTGTCACCAAAGTCATTATATGGAGTAGTTGTCACCAAAGTCATTATATGGAATAGTTGTCACCAAAGTCATTATATGGAGTAGTTGTCACCAAAGTCATTATATGGAGTAGTTGTCACCAAAGTCATTATGTGGAGTAGTTGTCACCAAAGTCATTATGGGAGTAGTTGTCACCAAAGTCATTATGGGGAGTAGTTGTCACCAAAGTCATTATATGGAATAGTTGTCACAAAAGTCATTATATGGAATAGTTGTCACCAAAGTCATTATATGGAATAGTTGTCACCAAAGTCATTATATGGAATAGTTGTCACCAAAGTCATTATATGAAATAATTGTCACCAAAGTCATTATATGGAATAATTGTCACCAAAGTCATTATGAGGAATAGTTGTCACCAAAGTCATTATATGGAGTAGTTGTCACCAAAGTCATTATATGAAGTAGTTGTCACCAAAGTCATTATATGGAATAATTGTCACCAAAGTCATTATATGGAGTAGTTGTCACCAAAGTCATTATATGGAATAGTTGTCACCAAAGTCATTATATGAAGTAGTTGTCACCAAAGTCATTATATGGAATAGTTGTCACCAAAGTCATTATTTGGAATAATTGTCACCAAAGTCATTATGTGGAGTAGTTGTCACCAAAGTCATTATATGGAATAGTTGTCACCAAAGTCATTATGTGGAGTAGTTGTCACCAAAGTCATTATATGGAGTAGTTGTCACCAAAGTCATTATATGGAATAGTTGTCACCAAAGTCATTATGGGGAATAGTTGTCACCAAAGTCATTATGGGGAGTAGTTGTCACCAAAGTCATTATATGGAATAGTTGTCACCAAAGTCATTATATATGGAATAGTTGTCACCAAAGTCATTATATGGAATAGTTGTCACCAAAGTCATTATATGGAGTAGTTGTCACCAAAGTCATTATATGGAATAGTTGTCACCAAAGTCATTATATGGAATAGTTGTCACCAAAGTCATTATATGAAATAGTTGTCACCAAAGTCATTATGAGGAATAGTTGTCACCAAAGTCATTATATGGAGTAGTTGTCACCAAAGTCATTATATGGAATAGTTGTCACCAAAGTCATTATATGGAGTAGTTGTCACCAAAGTCATTATATGGAATAGTTGTCACCAAAGTCATTATATGGAATAGTTGTCACCAAAGTCATTATATGGAATAGTTGTCACCAAAGTCATTATATGAAGTAGTTGTCACCAAAGTCATTATATGGAATAGTTGTCACCAAAGTCATTATGTGGAGTAGTTGTCACCAAAGTCATTATGTGGAGTAGTTGTCACCAAAGTCATTATGGGAGTAGTTGTCACCAAAGTCATTATGGGGAATAGTTGTCACCAAAGTCATTATATGGAATAGTTGTCACCAAAGTCATTATTTGGAATAATTGTCACCAAAGTCATTATATGGAGTAGTTGTCACCAAAGTCATTATATGGAATAGTTGTCACCAAAGTCATTATGTGGAATAGTTGTCACCAAAGTCATTATATGGAGTAGTTGTCACCAAAGTCATTATGTGGAGTAGTTGTCACCAAAGTCATTATATGGAGTAGTTGTCACCAAAGTCATTATATGGAGTAGTTGTCACCAAAGTCATTATGTGGAGTAGTTGTCACCAAAGTCATTATGAGGAATAGTTGTCACCAAAGTCATTATGTGGAGTAGTTGTCACCAAAGTCATTATATGGAGTAGTTGTCACCAAAGTCATTATGAGGAATAGTTGTCACCAAAGTCATTATATGGAGTAGTTGTCACCAAAGTCATTATATGGAATAGTTGTCACCAAAGTCATTATGTGGAGTAGTTGTCACCAAAGTCATTATATGGAGTAGTTGTCACCAAAGTCATTATATGGAGTAGTTGTCACCAAAGTCATTATATGGAGTAGTTGTCACCAAAGTCATTATATGGAGTAGTTGTCACCAAAGTCATTATATGGAATAGTTGTCACCAAAGTCATTATATGGAATAGTTGTCACCAAAGTCATTATTTGGAATAATTGTCACCAAAGTCATTATATGGAATAGTTGTCACCAAAGTCATTATTTGGAATAATTGTCACCAAAGTCATTATATGGAGTAGTTGTCACCAAAGTCATTATATGGAATAGTTGTCACAAAAGTCATTATATGGAATAGTTGTCACCAAAGTCATTATATGGAGTAGTTGTCACCAAAGTCATTATATGGAGTAGTTGTCACCAAAGTCATTATGAGGAATAGTTGTCACCAAAGTCATTATATGGAGTAGTTGTCACCAAAGTCATTATATGGAATAGTTGTCACCAAAGTCATTATATGGAGTAGTTGTCACCAAAGTCATTATATGGAGTAGTTGTCACCAAAGTCATTATGAGGAGTAGTTGTCACCAAAGTCATTATACGGAGTAGTTGTCACCAAAGTCATTATGTGGAGTAGTTGTCACCAAAGTCATTATATGGAGTAGTTGTCACCAAAGTCATTATGTGGAGTAGTTGTCACCAAAGTCATTATATGGAATAGTTGTCACCAAAGTCATTATTTGGAATAATTGTCACCAAAGTCATTATACGGAGTAGTTGTCACCAAAGTCATTATTTGGAATAATTGTCACCAAAGTCATTATATGGAGTAGTTGTCACCAAAGTCATTATATGGAATAGTTGTCACCAAAGTCATTATGTGGAATAGTTGTCACCAAAGTCATTATGTGGAGTAGTTGTCACCAAAGTCATTATATGGAGTAGTTGTCACCAAAGTCATTATGAGGAATAGTTGTCACCAAAGTCATTATGTGGAGTAGTTGTCACCAAAGTCATTATATGAAGTAGTTGTCACCAAAGTCATTATGAGGAGTAGTTGTCACCAAAGTCATTATGTGGAGTAGTTGTCACCAAAGTCATTATATGGAGTAGTTGTCACCAAAGTCATTATGTAGAGTAGTTGTCACCAAAGTCATTATTTGGAGTAGTTGTCACCAAAGTCATTATATGGAATAGTTGTCACCAAAGTCATTATATGGAATAGTTGTCACCAAAGTCATTATGTGGAGAAGTTGTCACCAAAGTCATTATATGAAGTAGTTGTCACCAAAGTCATTATGAGGAATAGTTGTCACCAAAGTCATTATGTGGAGTAGTTGTCACCAAAGTCATTATATGGAGTAGTTGTCACCAAAGTCATTATGTGGAGTAGTTGTCACCAAAGTCATTATTTGGAGTAGTTGTCACCAAAGTCATTATATGGAGTAGTTGTCACCAAAGTCATTATATGGAGTAGTTGTCACCAAAGTCATTATATGGAGTAGTTGTCACCAAAGTCATTATGTGGAGTAGTTGTCACCAAAGTCATTATATGAAGTAGTTGTCACCAAAATCATTATATGGAATAATTGTCACTAAAGTCATTATATGGAGTAGTTGTCACAAAAGTCATTATATGGAATAGTTGTCACCAAAGTCATTATACGAAGTAGTTGTCACCAAAGTCATTATATGGGATAGTTGTCACCAAAGTCATTATTTGGAATAATTGTCACCAAAGTCATTATGTGGAGTAGTTGTCACCAAAGTCATTATACGGAGTAGTTGTCACCAAAGTCATTATGTGGAGTAGTTGTCACCAAAGTCATTATATGGAGTAGTTGTCACCAAAGTCATTATGTGGAGTAGTTGTCACCAAAGTCATGATGGGGAGTAGTTGTCACCAAAGTCATGATGGGGAGTAGTTGTCACCAAAGTCATTATATGGAATAGTTGTCACAAAAGTCATTTTATGGAATAGTTGTCACCAAAGTCATTATATGGAATAGTTGTCACCAAAGTCATTATATGGAGTAGTTGTCACCAAAGTCATTATATGGAATAATTGTCACCAAAGTCATTATATGGAATAGTTGTCACCAAAGTCATTATATGAAATAATTGTCACCAAAGTCATTATGAGGAATAGTTGTCACTAAAGTCATTATATGGAGTAGTTGTCACCAAAGTCATTATATGGAATAGTTGTCACCAAAGTCATTATACGGAGTAGTTGTCACCAAAATCATTATATGGAATAATTGTCACTAAAGTCATTATATGGAATAGTTGTCACAAAAGTCATTATATGGAATAGTTGTCACCAAAGTTATTATACGAAGTAGTTGTGACCAAAGTCGTTATATGGAATAGTTGTCACCAAAGTCATTATGTGGAGTAGTTGTCACCAAAGTCATTATGTGGAGTAGTTGTCACCAAAGTCATTATGTGGAGTAGTTGTCACCAAAGTCATTATGGGAGTAGTTGTCACCAAAGTCATGATGGGGAGTAGTTGTCACCAAAGTCATTATATGGAATAGTTGTCACCAAAGTCATTATGAGGAATAGTTGTCACCAAAGTCATTATTTGGAATAATTGTCACCAAAGTCATTATATGGAGTAGTTGTCACCAAAGTCATTATATGGAATAGTTGGTAACAAAAGTCATTTTTGTGGAATAGTTGTCACCAAAGTCATTATATGGAGTAGTTGTCACCAAAGTCATTATGTGGAGTAGTTGTCACCAAAGTCATTATGTGGAGTAGTTGTCACCAAAGTCATTATACGGAGTAGTTGTCACCAAAGTCATTATGTGGAGTAGTTGTCACCAAAGTCATTATGAGGAATAGTTGTCACCAAAGTCATTATGGGGAGTAGTTGTCACCAAAGTCATTATATGGAATAGTTGTCACCAAAGTCATTATATGGAATAGTTGTCACCAAAGTCATTATATGGAATAGTTGTCACCAAAGTCATTATATGGAGTAGTTGTCACCAAAGTCATTATATGGAATAATTGTCACCAAAGTCATTATATGGAATAGTTGTCACCAAAGTCATTATATGAAATAATTGTCACCAAAGTCATTATGAGGAATAGTTGTCACCAAAGTCATTATATGGAGTAGTTGTCACCAAAGTCATTATATGGAATAGTTGTCACCAAAGTCATTATATGGAGTAGTTGTCACCAAAGTCATTATATGGAATAATTGTCACCAAAGTCATTATATGGAATAGTTGTCACCAAAGTCATTATATGGAATAGTTGTCACCAAAGTTATTATACGAAGTAGTTGTGACCAAAGTCGTTATATGGAATAGTTGTCACCAAAGTCATTATGTGGAGTAGTTGTCACCAAAGTCATTATGTGGAGTAGTTGTCACCAAAGTCATTATGTGGAGTAGTTGTCACCAAAGTCATTATGGGAGTAGTTGTCACCAAAGTCATTATGGGAGTAGTTGTCACCAAAGTCATTATATGGAATAGTTGTCACCAAAGTCATTATGAGGAATAGTTGTCACCAAAGTCATTATTTGGAATAATTGTCACCAAAGTCATTATATGGAGTAGTTGTCACCAAAGTCATTATATGGAATAGTTGTCACCAAAGTCATTATATGGAATAGTTGTCACCAAAGTCATTATATGGAGTAGTTGTCACCAAAGTCATTATGTGGAGTAGTTGTCACCAAAGTCATTATGTGGAGTAGTTGTCACCAAAGTCATTATACGGAGTAGTTGTCACCAAAGTCATTATGTGGAGTAGTTGTCACCAAAGTCATTATGAGGAATAGTTGTCACCAAAGTCATTATGTGGAGTAGTTGTCACCAAAGTCATTATATGGAGTAGTTGTCACCAAAGTCATTATATGGAATAGTTGTCACCAAAGTCATTATGTGGAATAGTTGTCACCAAAGTCATTATATGGAGTAGTTGTCACCAAAGTCATTATATGGAGTAGTTGTCACCAAAGTCATTATATGGAGTAGTTGTCACCAAAGTCATTATATGGAATAGTTGTCACCAAAGTCATTATATGGAGTAGTTGTCACCAAAGTCATTATATGCAATAATTGTCACTAAAGTCATTATATGGAGTAGTTGTCACAAAAGTGATTATATGGAATAGTTGTCACCAAAGTCATTATACGAAGTAGTTGTCACCAAAGTCATTATATGGAATAGTTGTCACCAAAGTCATTATTTGGAATAATTGTCACCAAAGTCATTATGTGGAGTAGTTGTCACCAAAGTCATTATATGGAGTAGTTGTCACCAAAGTCATTATATGGAGTAGTTGTCACCAAAGTCATTATATGGAGTAGTTGTCACCAAAGTCATTATATGGAGTAGTTGTCACCAAAGTCATTATGGGAGTAGTTGTCACCAAAGTCATTATATGGAATAGTTGTCACAAAAGTCATTTTATGGAATAGTTGTCACCAAAGTCATTATATGGAATAGTTGTCACCAAAGTCATTATATGGAGTAGTTGTCACCAAAGTCATTATATGGAATAGTTGTCACCAAAGTCATTATATGGAATAGTTGTCACTAAAGTCATTACATGAAATAATTGTCACTAAATTCATTATGAGGAATAGTTGTCACTAAAGTCATTATATGGAGTAGTTGTCACCAAAGTCATTATATGGAATAGTTGTCACCAAAGTCATTATATGAAGTAGTTGTCACCAAAGTCATTATATGGAATAATTGTCACCAAAGTCATTATATGGAATAGTTGTCACCAAAGTCATTATATGGAATAGTTGTCACCAAAGTCATTATACGAAGTAGTTGTCACCAAAGTCATTATATGGAATAGTTGTCACCAAAGTCATTATGTGGAGTAGTTGTCACCAAAGTCATTATGTGGAGTAGTTGTCACCAAAGTCATGATGGGAGTAGTTGTCACCAAAGTCATGATGGGGAGTAGTTGTCACCAAAATCATTATATGGAATAGTTGTCACCAAAGTCATTATTTGGAATAATTGTCACCAAAGTCATTATATGGAGTAGTTGTCACCAAAGTCATTTATATGGAATAGTTGTCACCAAAGTCATTATGTGAAATAGTTGTCACCAAAGTCATTATATGGAGTAGTTGTCACCAAAGTCATTATGTGGAGTAGTTGTCACCAAAGTCATTATGTGGAGTAGTTGTCACCAAAGTCATTATACGGAGTAGTTGTCACCAAAGTCATTATGTGGAGTAGTTGTCACCAAAGTCATTATGAGGAATAGTTGTCACCAAAGTCATTATGTGGAGTAGTTGTCACCAAAGTCATTATATGGAGTAGTTGTCACCAAAGTCATTATGAGGAATAGTTGTCACCAAAGTCATTATGTGGAGTAGTTGTCACCAAAGTCATTATATGGAGTAGTTGTCACCAAAGTCATTATATGGAGTAGTTGTCACCAAAGTCATTATATGGAGTAGTTGTCACCAAAGTCATTATGTGGAGTAGTTGTCACCAAAGTCATTATATGGAGTAGTTGTCACCAAAGTCATTATGTGGAGTAGTTGTCACCAAAGTCATTATATGGAGTAGTTGTCACCAAAGTCATTATATGGAATAGTTGTCACCAAAGTCATTATTTGGAATAATTGTCACCAAAGTCATTATACGGAGTAGTGGTCACCAAAGTCATTATTTGGAATAATTGTCACCAAAGTAATTATATGGAGTAGTTGTCACCAAAGTCATTATATGGAATAGTTGTCACCAAAGTCATTATTGTGGAATAGTTGTCACCAAAGTCATTATGTGGAGTAGTTGTCACCAAAGTCATTATATGGAGTAGTTGTCACCAAAGTCATTATGAGGAATAGTTGTCACCAAAGTCATTATGTGGAGTAGTTGTCACCAAAGTCATTATATGGAATAGTTGTCACCAAAGTCATTATGTGGAGTAGTTGTCACCAAAGTCATTAAATGAAGTAGTTGTCACCAAAGTCATTATGAGGAGTAGTTGTCACCAAAGTCATTATACGGAGTAGTTGTCACCAAAGTCATTATGTGGAGTAGTTGTCACCAAAATCATTATATGGAGTAGTTGTTACTAAAGTCATTATGTGGAGTAGTTGTCACCAAAGTCATTATATGGAATAGTTGTCACCAAAGTCATTATTTGGAATAATTGTCACCAAAGTCATTATACGGAGTAGTTGTCACCAAAGTCATTATTTGGAATAATTGTCACCAAAGTAATTATATGGAGTAGTTGTCACCAAAGCCATTTATACGGAATAGTGGTTACAAAAGTCATTTTTGTGGAATAGTTGTCACCAAAGTCATTATGTGGAGTAGTTGTCACCAAAGTCATTATATGGAGTAGTTGTCACCAAAGTCATTATGAGGAATAGTTGTCACCAAAGTCATTATGTGGAGTAGTTGTCACCAAAGTCATTATATGAAGTAGTTGTCACCAAAGTCATTATGAGGAGTAGTTGTCACCAAACTCATTATGTGGAGTAGTTGTCACCAAAGTCATTATATGGAGTAGTTGTCACCAAAGTCATTATGTGGAGTAGTTGTCACCAAAGTCATTTTTTGGAGTAGTTGTCACCAAAGTCATTATATGGAGTAGTTGTCACCAAAGTCATTATATGGAATAGTTGTCACCAAAGTCATTATGTGGAGTAGTTGTCATCAAAGTCATTAAATGAAGTAGTTGTCACCAAAGTCATTATGAGGAGTAGTTGTCACCAAAGTCATTATATGGAGTAGTTGTCACCAAAGTCATTATATGGAGTAGTTGTCACCAAAGTCATTATGTGAGTAGTTGTCACCAAAGTCATTATTTGGAGTAGTTGTCACCAAAGTCATTATATGGAGTAGTTGTCACCAAAGTCATTATGTGGAGTAGTTGTCACCAAAGTCATTATATGGAGTAGTTGTCACCAAAGTCATTATGTGGAGTAGTTGTCACCAAAGTTATTATACGAAGTAGTTGTCACCAAAATCATTATATGGAATAATTGTCACTAAAGTCATTATATGGAGTAGTTGTCACAAAAGTCATTATATGGAATAGTTGTCACCAAAGTCATTATACGAAGTAGTTGTCAGCAAAGTCATTATATGGGATAGTTGTCACCAATGTCATTATTTGGAATAATTGTCACCAAAGTCATTATGTGGAGTAGTTGTCACCAAAGTCATTATAGGGAGTAGTTGTCACCAAAGTCATTATGTGGAGTAGTTGTCACCAAAGTCATTATATGGAGTAGTTGTCACCAAAGTCATTATGTGGAGTAGTTGTCACCAAAGTCATGATGGGGAGTAGTTGTCACCAAAGTCATGATGGGGAGTAGTTGTCACCAAAGTCATTATATGGAATAGTTGGTAACAAAAGTTATTTTTATGGAATAGTTGTCACCAAAGTCATTATATGGAATAGTTGTCACCAACGTTATTATACGGAGTAGTTGTCACCAAAATCATTATATGGAATAATTGTCACTAAAGTCATTATATGGAATAGTTGTCACTAAAGTCATTACATGAAATAATTGTCACTAAATTCATTATGAGGAATAGTTGTCACTAAAGTCATTATATGGAGTAGTTGTCACCAAAGTCATTATATGGAATAGTTGTCACCAAAGTTATTATACGGAGTAGTTGTCACCAAAATCATTATATGGAATAATTGTCACTAAAGTCATTATATGGAATAGTTGTCACAAAAGTCATTATATGGAATAGTTGTCACCAAAGTTATTATACGAAGTAGTTGTCACCAAAGTCATTATATGGAATAGTTGTCACCAAAGTCATTATGTGGAGTAGTTGTCACCAAAGTCATTATGTGGAGTAGTTGTCACCAAAGTCATTATGTGGAGTAGTTGTCACCAAAGTCATGATGGGAGTAGTTGTCACCAAAGTCATGATGGGGAGTAGTTGTCACCAAAATCATTATATGGAATAGTTGTCACCAAAGTCATTATGAGGAATAGTTGTCACCAAAGTCATTATTTGGAATAATTGTCACCAAAGTAATTATATGGAGTAGTTGTCACCAAAGCCATTTATACGGAATAGTGGGTTACAAAAGTCATTTATGTGAAATAGTTGTCACCAACGTCATTTATATGGAGTAGTTGTCACCAAAGTCATTATGTGGAGTAGTTGTCACCAAAGTCATTATGTGGAGTAGTTGTCACCAAAGTCATTATACGGAGTAGTTGTCACCAAAGTCATTATGTGGAGTAGTTGTCACCAAAGTCATTATGAGGAATAGTTGTCACCAAAGTCATGATGGGGAGTAGTTGTCACCAAAGTCATTATATGGAATAGTTGGTAACAAAAGTTATTTTTATGGAATAGTTGTCACCAAAGTCATTATATGGAATAGTTGTCACCAACGTTATTATACGGAGTAGTTGTCACCAAAATCATTATATGGAATAATTGTCACTAAAGTCATTATATGGAATAGTTGTCACTAAAGTCATTACATGAAATAATTGTCACTAAATTCATTATGAGGAATAGTTGTCACTAAAGTCATTATATGGAGTAGTTGTCACCAAAGTCATTATATGGAATAGTTGTCACCAAAGTTATTATACGGAGTAGTTGTCACCAAAATCATTATATGGAATAATTGTCACTAAAGTCATTATATGGAATAGTTGTCACAAAAGTCATTATATGGAATAGTTGTCACCAAAGTCATTATGTGGAGTAGTTGTCACCAAAGTCATTATGTGGAGTAGTTGTCACCAAAGTCATTATGTGGAGTAGTTGTCACCAAAGTCATGATGGGAGTAGTTGTCACCAAAGTCATGATGGGGAGTAGTTGTCACCAAAATCATTATATGGAATAGTTGTCACCAAAGTCATTATGAGGAATAGTTGTCACCAAAGTCATTATTTGGAATAATTGTCACCAAAGTAATTATATGGAGTAGTTGTCACCAAAGCCATTTATACGGAATAGTGGGTTACAAAAGTCATTTATGTGAAATAGTTGTCACCAACGTCATTTATATGGAGTAGTTGTCACCAAAGTCATTATGTGGAGTAGTTGTCACCAAAGTCATTATGTGGAGTAGTTGTCACCAAAGTCATTATACGGAGTAGTTGTCACCAAAGTCATTATGTGGAGTAGTTGTCACCAAAGTCATTATGAGGAATAGTTGTCACCAAAGTCATTATGTGGAGTAGTTGTCACCAAAGTCATTATATGGAGTAGTTGTCACCAAAGTCATTATGAGGAATAGTTGTCACCAAAGTCATTATGTGGAGTAGTTATCACCAACGTCATTTATATGGAGTAGTTGTCACCAAAGTCATTATGTGGAGTAGTTGTCACCAAAGTCATTATATGGAGTAGTTGTCACCAAAGTCATTATATGGAATAGTTGTCACCAAAGTTATTATACGGAGTAGTTGTCACCAAAATCATTATATGGAATAATTGTCACTAAAGTCATTATATGGAATAGTTGTCACAAAAGTCATTATATGGAATAGTTGTCACCAAAGTTATTATACGAAGTAGTTGTCACCAAAGTCATTATATGGAATAGTTGTCACCAAAGTCATTATGTGGAGTAGTTGTCACCAAAGTCTTTATGTGGAGTAGTTGTCACCAAAGTCATTATGTGGAGTAGTTGTCACCAAAGTCATGATGGGAGTAGTTGTCACCAAAGTCATGATGGGGAGTAGTTGTCACCAAAATCATTATATGGAATAGTTGTCACCAAAGTCATTATTTGGAATAATTGTCACCAAAGTAATTATATGGAGTAGTTGTCACCAAAGCCATTTATACGGAATAGTGGGTTACAAAAGTCATTTATGTGAAATAGTTGTCACCAACGTCATTTATATGGAGTAGTTGTCACCAAAGTCATTATGTGGAGTAGTTGTCACCAAAGTCATTATGTGGAGTAGTTGTCACCAAAGTCATTATACGGAGTAGTTGTCACCAAAGTCATTATGTGGAGTAGTTGTCACCAAAGTCATTATGAGGAATAGTTGTCACCAAAGTCATTATGTGGAGTAGTTGTCACCAAAGTCATTATATGGAGTAGTTGTCACCAAAGTCATTATGAGGAATAGTTGTCACCAAAGTCATTATGTGGAGTAGTTATCACCAACGTCATTTATATGGAGTAGTTGTCACCAAAGTCATTATGTGGAGTAGTTGTCACCAAAGTCATTATACGGAGTAGTTGTCACCAAAGTCATTATGTGGAGTAGTTGTCACCAAAATCATTATATGGAGTAGTTGTTACTAAAGTCATTATGTGGAGTAGTTGTCACCAAAGTCATTATATGGAGTAGTTGTAACCAAAGTCATTATATGGAATAGTTGTCACCAAAGTCATTATTTGGAATAATTGTCACCAAAGTCATTATACGGAGTAGTTGTCACCAAAGTCATTATTTGGAATAATTGTCACCAAAGTCATTATACGGAGTAGTTGTCACCAAAGTCATTATTTGGAATAATTGTCACCAAAGTAATTATATGGAGTAGTTGTCACCAAAGCCATTTATACGGAATAGTGGGTTACAAAAGTCATTTTTGTGGAATAGTTGTCACCAAAGTCATTATGCGGAGTAGTTGTCACCAAAGTCATTATATGGAGTAGTTGTCACCAAAGTCATTATGAGGAATAGTTGTCACCAAAGTCATTATGTGGAGTAGTTGTCACCAAAGTCATTATATGGAATAGTTGTCACCAAAGTCATTATGTGGAGTAGTTGTCACCAAAGTCATTAAATGAAGTAGTTGTCACCAAAGTCATTATGAGGAGTAGTTGTCACCAAAGTCATTATACGGAGTAGTTGTCACCAAAGTCATTATGTGGAGTAGTTGTCACCAAAATCATTATATGGAGTAGTTGTTACTAAAGTCATTATGTGGAGTAGTTGTCACCAAAGTCATTATATGGAATAGTTGTCACCAAAGTCATTATTTGGAATAATTGTCACCAAAGTCATTATATGGAGTAGTTGTCACCAAAGTCATTATATGGAATAGTTGTCACCAAAGTCATTATGTGGAGTAGTTGTCATCAAAGTCATTAAATGAAGTAGTTGTCACCAAAGTCATTATGAGGAGTAGTTGTCACCAAAGTCATTATGTGGAGTAGTTGTCACCAACGTCATTTATATGGAGTAGTTGTCACCAAAGTCATTATGTAGAGTAGTTGTCACCAAAGTCATTATTTGGAGTAGTTGTCACGAAAGTCATTATATGGAGTAGTTGTCACCAAAGTCATTATGTGGAGTAGATGTCACCGAAGTATTATACGGAGTAGTTGTCACCAAAGTCATTATGTGGAGTAGTTGTCACCAAAGTTATTATACGAAGTAGTTGTCACCAAAATCATTATATGGAATAATTGTCACTAAAGTCATTATATGGAGTAGTTGTCACAAAAGTCATTATATGGAATAGTTGTCACCAAAGTCATTATACGAAGTAGTTGTCAGCAAAGTCATTATATGGAATAGTTGTCACCAATGTCATTATTTGGAATAATTGTCACCAAAGTCATTATGTGGAGTAGTTGTCACCAAAGTCATTATATGGAATAGTTGTCACCAAAGTCATTATTTGGAATAATTGTCACCAAAGTCATTATACGGAGTAGTTGTCACCAAAGTCATTATTTGGAATAATTGTCACCAAAGTCATTATTTGGAATAATTGTCACCAAAGTAATTATATGGAGTAGTTGTCACCAAAGCCATTTATACGGAATAGTGGGTTACAAAAGTCATTTTTGTGGAATAGTTGTCACCAAAGTCATTATGTGGAGTAGTTGTCACCAAAGTCATTATATGGAGTAGTTGTCACCAAAGTCATTATGAGGAATAGTTGTCACCAAAGTCATTATGTGGAGTAGTTGTCACCAAAGTCATTATATGAAGTAGTTGTCACCAAAGTCATTATGAGGAGTAGTTGTCACCAAACTCATTATGTGGAGTAGTTGTCACCAACGTCATTTATATGGAGTAGTTGTCACCAAAGTCATTATGTAGAGTAGTTGTCACCAAAGTCATTATTTGGAGTAGTTGTCACCAAAGTCATTATATGGAGTAGTTGTCACCAAAGTCATTATATGGAATAGTTGTCACCAAAGTCATTATGTGGAGTAGTTGTCACCAAAGTCATTAAATGAAGTAGTTGTCACCAAAGTCATTATGAGGAGTAGTTGTCACAAAAGTCATTATGTGGAGTAGTTGTCACCAACGTCATTTATATGGAGTAGTTGTCACCAAAGTCATTATGTAGAGTAGTTGTCACCAAAGTCATTATTTGGAGTAGTTGTCACCAAAGTCATTATATGGAGTAGTTGTCACCAAAGTCATTATGTGGAGTAGATGTCACCAAAGTATTATACGGAGTAGTTGTCACCAAAGTCATTATGTGGAGTAGTTGTCACCAAAGTCATTATATGGAGTAGTTGTCACCAAAGTCATTATGTGGAGTAGTTGTCACCAAAGTCATTATGTGGAGTAGTTGTCACCAAAGTCATGATTGGGAGTAGTTGTCACCAAAGTCATGATGGGGAGTAGTTGTCACCAAAGTCATTATATGGAATAGTTGTCACCAAAGTCATTATGAGGAATAGTTGTCACCAAAGTCATTATATGGAGTAGTTGTCACCAAAGTAATTATGTGGAGTAGTTGTCACCAAAGTCATGATGGGGAGTAGTTGTCACCAAAGTTTACTACATGTTTTAATAGGTTTTATAATTACGTTGGTTTGGAACTGGTTATCATCTATTAAATTCTTATTATTATTCTATTTTCTACTTTTAACTGAGTATTCATTAGATTCACACTTCTCTGGACTTACACCACTAGGAACCGTGTTTCGATACAGCTGGTGGATAGAACACAAATAGCCTTTGTGTAACTTTGTGCTTAACTACTAACAAATATTTGGTTCATTTTATATTTAATTTTCATTTCGTGTTAAATTTTTTTATTTCTATTTATAAATGTTAGTCTTTTTGTAATGTATAAAGGGTTTCATTTCGTGATTTTATATCGTGAATATGATTTATTTTAATAATTTTTTCAATCGTTACGATCCATTTTATTTGCACTATAATGTTTATGCTTTTGATCTGAACTAAAGGGTATATTCTACGTCTTAATGTAATTTTAAAAAAGGGTCTATTGCAACGCTTTTAAGTTCAGTTTCTTTGTTTGCTGTTAAGTGAAAAGCTAAGCAATAGTCGGGTAAATAAAAGAAACACGAGCCAACTACCAACGATGTAAAAAACCCAACGAAATACATAAAAAATGTGCTGGCAAGTTAGTTTGGTTGTGAATTTCGCGCAAAGCAGCGCGAGGTCTCTCTGTGCTAGCCGTCCCTAATTTAGCAGTGTAAGACTAGAGGAAAGGCAGTTAGTCATCAACACCCACTGCTAACTTTTGGGCTACTCTTTTACCAACGAATAGTGGGATTGACCATCACATTATAACGCCCCCACGGATGAGAAAGGCGAGCATGTTTGGTGTGACAGAGATTCGAACCCGCGACTCTCAGATTACGAGTGGAGTGCCTTAACCATCTGGCCATGCTAGGCCTATCATTTTTAAGAATTGCCATATACTTGTACCAAGAGCATGTTTACTTCTTGGTAGTAGAATCCTTTACCAATAATGTACCATGCTGGATCAGTATCTGATAGTACTTGAGTTGGCACATTATTCCATCTAGTTTAAAAATATCTCGCATTACCACAGCAGGAAAATAACCCCAAACCATCACACTACCTCGCCCATGTTTCATGGTAGGTGTTATATATTGATGCAGCTTAATGATTTGGGGGTATTTTTCTGCCGAAGCAACAAGAAAAATTCGCAAACCAAATGGAATAATGGACCAACGCAAGTACCATCATGGTACTTCCAGTGGTAAAGGATTCTACTATCAAAAAGATAATGACCCCAAAAAACTTATTCAATATATACAGAAACCACTTAGCTGAGCAAGAAGCTGCTGGAGTATATTAAAATGATGCAATGGGCCCAACAGAGTCCTTATCTCAAACCAACTGAGCGCATCTAAGAATATGATAGATCAAAAACTTTACAAATCAAACGTTACTTCCAAAGAGATTTTATGGGAGCGTACGAGAGACATTTAGAGTAAACTCGCAAAGTATGTTATAATAAAATATGTTGCAACAATGCCTGAAAAATTCTCTGCATTAACTAAAGCTAAAAAAAAGTAACACAAAAATATTTATTGTTTGCTGAACTCAAGCACTTCCAGTGAGCATCTGTTGTACTAAATATGGAGATTCAAGCACTTCCAGTGAGCATCTGTTGTACTAAATATGGAGATTCAAACACTTCCAGTGAGCATCTGTTGTACTAAATATGGAGATTCAAACACTACCAGTGAGCATCTGTTGTACTAAATATGGAGATTCAAACACTACCAGTGAGCATTTGTTGTACTAAATATGGAGATTCAAACACTTCCAGTGAGCATCTGTTGTACTAAATATGGAGATTCAAACACTACCAGTGAGCATCTGTTGTACTAAATATGGAGATTCAAACACTACCAGTGAGCATTTGTTGTACTAAATATGGAGATTCAAACACTTCCAGTGAGCATCTGTTGTACTAAATATGGAGATTCAAACACTACCAGTGAGCATCTGTTGTACTAAATATGGAGATTCAAGCACTTCCAGTGAGCATCTGTTGTACTAAATATGGAGATTCAAGCACTTCCAGTGAGCATCTGTTGTACTAAATATGGAGATTCAAACACTTCCAGTGAGCATCTGTTGTACTAAATATGGAGATTCAAACACTTCCAGTGAGCATCTGTTGTACTAAATATGGAGATTCAAACACTTCCAGTGAGCATCTGTTGTACTAAATATGGAGATTCAAACACTTCCAGTGAGCATCTGTTGTACTAAATATGGAGATTCAAACACTTTCAGTGAGCATCTGTTGTACTAAATATGGAGATTCAAACACTTCCAGTGAGCATCTGTTGTACTAAATATGGAGATTCAAACACTACCAGTGAGCATCTGTTGTACTAAATATGGAGATTCAAACACTTCCAGTGAGCATCTGTTGTACTAAATATGGAGATTCAAACACTTCCAGTGAGCATCTGTTGTACTAAATATGGAGATTCAAACACTTCCAGTGAGCATCTGTTGTACTAAATATGGAGATTCAAACACTTCCAGTGAGCATCTGTTGTACTAAATATGGAGATTCAAATACTACCAGTGAGCATCTGTTGTACTAAATATGGAGATTCAAACACTACCAGTGAGCATCTGTTGTACTAAATATGGAGATTCAAACACTTCCAGTGAACATCTGTTGTACTAAATATGGAGATTCAAGCACTTCCAGTGAGCATCTGTTGTACTAAATATGGAGATTCAAACACTACCAGTGAGCATCTGTTGTACTAAATATGAAGATTCAAACACTTCCAGTGAACATCTGTTGTACTAAATATGGAGATTCAAGCACTTCCAGTGAGCATCTGTTGTACTAAATATGGAGATTCAAACACTTCCAGTGAGCATCTGTTGTACTAAATATGGAGATTCAAACACTTCCAGTGAGCATCTGTTGTACTAAATATGGAGATTCAAACACTTCCAGTGAGCATCTGTTGTACTAAATATGGAGATTCAAACACTTCCAGTGAGCATCTGTTGTACTAAATATGGAGATTCAAACACTTCCAGTGAACATCTGTTGTACTAAATATGGAGATTCAAACACTTCCAGTGAACATCTGTTGTACTAAATATGGAGATTCAAACACTTCCAGTGAGCATCTGTTGTACTAAATATGGAGATTCAAACACTTCCAGTGAGCATCTGTTGTACTAAATATGGAGATTCAAACACTACCAGTGAGCATCTGTTGTACTAAATATGGAGATTCAAACACTTCCAGTGAGCATCTGTTGTACTAAATATGGAGATTCAAACACTTCCAGTGAGCATCTGTTGTACTAAATATGGAGATTCAAACACTTCCAGTGAGCATCTGTTGTACTAAATATGGAGATTCAAACACTTCCAGTGAGCATCTGTTGTACTAAATATGGAGATTCAAGCACTTCCAGTGAGCATCTGTTGTACTAAATATGGAGATTCAAGCACTTCCAGTGAGCATCTGTTGTACTAAATATGGAGATTCAAACACTTCCAGTGAGCATCTGTTGTACTAAATATGGAGATTCAAACACTACCAGTGAGCATCTGTTGTACTAAATATGGAGATTCAAACACTTCCAGTGAGCATCTGTTGTACTAAATATGGAGATTCAAACACTTCCAGTGAGCATCTGTTGTACTAAATATGGAGATTCAAACACTACCAGTGAGCATCTGTTGTACTAAATATGGAGATTCAAACACTTCCAGTCAGCATCTGTTGTACTAAATGTGGAGATTCAAACACTTCCAGTGAGCATCTGTTGTACTAAATGTGGAGATTCAAACACTACCAGTGAGCATCTGTTGTACTAAATATGGAGATTCAAACACTACCAGTGAGCATCTGTTGTACTAAATATGGAGGTTCAAACACTTCCAGTGAGCATCTGTTGTACTAAATGTGGAGATTCAAACACTTCCAGTGAGCATCTGTTGTACTAAATATGGAGATTCAAACACTTCCAGTGAGCATCTGTTGTACTAAATATGGAGATTCAAGCACTTCCAGTGAGCATCTGTTGTACTAAATATGGAGATTCAAACACTTCCAGTGAGCATCTGTTGTACTAAATATGGAGATTCAAACACTTCCAGTGAGCATCTGTTGTACTAAATATGGAGATTCAAACACTTCCAGTGAGCATCTGTTGTACTAAATATGGAGATTCAAACACTTCCAGTGAGCATCTGTTGTACTAAATATGGAGATTCAAACACTTCCAGTGAGCATCTGTTGTACTAAATATGGAGATTTAAACACTTCCAGTGAGCATCTTTTGTACTAAATATGGAGATTCAAACACTTCCAGTGAGCATCTGTTGTACTAAATATGGAGATTCAAACACTTCCAGTGAGCATCTGTTGTACTAAATATGGAGATTCAAACACTTCCAGTGAGCATCTGTTGTACTAAATATGGAGATTCAAACACTTCCAGTGAGCATCTGTTGTACTAAATATGGAGATTCAAACACTTTCAGTGAGCATCTGTTGTACTAAATATGGAGATTCAAACACTTCCAGTGAGCATCTGTTGTACTAAATATGGAGATTCAAACACTTCCAGTGAGCATCTGTTGTACTAAATATGGAGATTCAAACACTTTCAGTGAGCATCTGTTGTACTAAATATGGAGATTCAAACACTTCCAGTGAGCATCTGTTGTACTAAATATGGAGATTCAAGCACTTCCAGTGAGCATCTGTCGTACTAAACATGGAGATTCAAACACTTCCAGTGAGCATCTGTCGCACTAAATATGGAGATTCAAACACTTCCAGTGAGCATCTGTCGCACTAAATATGGAGATTACTACAATTTTGGTGTTTCATTTGTGATTTACCATCAACTGTTCTTTGAAAGTAGCCTGAAATCTAATTTTTGACTTTGTCCTAACACTTTTACACAGTGCTGTGAAACATGAAATTATTTGTTTTTTCTAGTTTTAAAGAAAGCTTTTTATAGTCATTGGCATGAAGGTCTAAGTTATAAATTGACAAAATTTCACTCTTACACTGAACTTATCTGCGAGTTTTTAAAGTATGTTAGTGATATTTGTTCATGTTTAAGGTTAAGGTTACTTGTCTTCTTTACCGATGCAAGTTATCAAAATACACTGGTATTTGCTCTGATTGGGGTAATATTTATGGTTGCATTTTTTTTGGACTAGGTGCTACGTACCCAAACACAATGCTACCATCCTGAGCGACCTGTTTAAGGTTGATGTCATTGTTCGTTTCTTCTGTTCCAATTACCATTTTGTCTTATTTTTATTTTTCACATCTGACATTCTTACAACTTTTAAATATATCATTCTGCTCAATTCGTTAATGATGTGAAAATGTGGCGTCTCGAGTGTTCTTAACATGTGCCCAACCTTAAATTATCTTGAATTATGAATGATAACTATTTTCTGTGTATGAATACAGGGTGAGTAGCTCCAGGTTGCTGTCTCAATCAAGGTTTAAGGAAGGAAACATATTTGAAATAAATAAACATATCAATAGTTTATTCCAATTTTTTCGTTATAATCTACATAAAAGCAACATCCACATAACTGTTTCTATTGTTGAATTGATAGACTAAAGAAAAGCAGCCAGTCAACAACGGTCGTCATCAGTCTTAGCTATTGTCTGATCCAGTAACGGAGTTTGTCCATCTATGACCACGAAATGCGGAGCGCGGTGTTTCGTCAACATAGTACGAACCATTAATCCTCGGATTTAGAGCTCGTGCACATTAACTACTACGTTCTCCCTGAAATTTTGCATTCGAGTTGAAATTCAGGTTTAATAATGTTTTATTATACAATCCATTGTAAAAAGTATTAGTACAAGAGAATATTGTGTCATTCTATCTATTCTATGGGGCTAATTCTTCCACTCCATTACAGAATGTTTATTCTACGATAATGCTTCACTGATCCTTAAAGTTCCCATACACTTGTACCAAGGGCATGTCACTTGAGTGAATATCAAATGTAGGGTATGAAATAACTGTCATGGCTTATCATACAGTGTCTTAACTATAGACAAAGAAGATAGCACGTGATACTGGTATAGCCCAGAAGATATCAATTTAATAGCACTCTACAAATAAATCTCGACAAAAACAGCGTTTAACGATATATACTAAGTTTTGTCGTCATGCCAAGGCCAAAAATGTATAGGGAATTGTTAGTAGAGCAGAGAGTTCAAGTAAAAACTTTAGATGATACTGGTTGAGCTCTCCGACAAATAGCTGCAGACTCGAATGTCACTCAAACACTGTCAAGTACACCTGACATCGTGAGACTGAGACAGGTCAATTTGAAATTAGTAAGGGAAGCTACGGAACACCTAAACCCAATGACACTGATGTTAAGTGTCTTTATTTATGCAGCCTTCAAAACAGAAGGAAGTCTACCACTGATCTCAACCATGAGGTAAACAACCATGTAGTAAATAAGAGAAAAGTATACACATCTACAGTACCAATAAAACCCAACGAGAATGGAATGTTTACTTATGTAACAGTTAAGAATCTTTAGTTCAATCTCCAAATATTTTCAAGAGACTGAAATTTGCTACAAAGTACAAAAATGGACTATTGGTGACTGGAAAAGGGTGTTACGGATGAATTAGTCCAAATTTGAAATATTTGATTTAAAGCGTAGGTTATACGTCTGGCAGAAAGATGTAAGGTACTTACCTCAGTGTATAGTACTTACAATGAAACATTGGTGTGGGGGGTATTTTTTTGCTGAAGTGACAGGAGATACTTGCAAACTAGTTGGAATAATGGGTCAACACAACCACCGTCAGATAGTGATCTGTCATGATATGTGTAGTGGTTTGCGTATATTTAGTAAAGGATTTTACTTAGAAAAAGGTAATGACTCTAAACACTTGCCCAACCTATGGAGAAATAATTTAACTCAGAAAGAAGCTGCTGGAGCTATTCAAATAATGCAAAGGTCCCATCATCTCAATCCAGTTCAGCAGATCTGGAATTTGAAAGATCAAAACTTAAAGAAATCAAGCGTTATTTCCAAAGAAACTTTATGGGAATTTATGAGAGACAATTAGAGTAAAATCACAAAGATTGTAGTTGTTTTGAATTAAGCACAAAGCTACATAATGGGCTATCTGTGTTATGCCCACCACTGGTATCGAAACCCGGATTTTAGCGTTATAAGTCCCCATACATACCGCTAAGTCACTGGGGGACAAAATCTCAAAGAACATTTTGATTAAATATGTTACATCGATGACTGAAAGACTAACTGCGGTTATTAAAACGGCACTCAAAATGTTAACTATTTGCTGAACTCAAGCACTTCCACTGATCATCTGTTGTACTAAATATGAGTATTAAAAAAATTGTGATGTTTCACCTATTGTTTACCTTCCATTGTTCTTTTGCAACAGCCTGAATTCTAATTTTTGACTTTGTCCTAGCACTTTTACACAGCACTTTAATCTTACTAGGTTATATAAAATTCATATTTGTTTTGGAGTATGTATGCCTAACATAAAATTTGAAATCAAGAGAAATTCCTCTTTGACTTTAGTTCTTTCATAATGTAATAAAATTAAATAGGTTTCTTTATAACTATACGTCTCTCTGCTAGTATTCTACAAACATATTATATTAACTACTAAAATGCAGGTTGCACAAAAGATCTACAATCCTTAACAATGTTGCTGACAGGATTGTGTAAAGTAATACTTATTACCTACTTCTGAAGCGACAGGCCAACAAATAAGGTGAGTCAAAGGTAAGTTTGAAGATTCACAACGTTAAAATCTGAGATTCGATTATGCGAGATAGGCAGACTATAGATAGCCGACTGTCTGTTAACTATGGGCTATTGCTTGGCAGGGTCTTTAACTATTGCCAAGCTGAAGATGTCTCTTAACTATGAGCTCTAGTCAAGCTGTCAAGACATTTTAACTCTTCGCTACTACGAAACTGTCAGGTTTTGTTAGTTATGGACCTCCAGTGGTACAGCGGTATATCTTCGGATTTACAACTTTAGAAACTGGATTTCGATACGTGTGGTAGCTAGAGCACAGATAGCAAACTGTGTTGATCTGCACTTAATTACAAAGAAACAAACTGTTGCAATATGTCATTCATTAGCACTTAACAATAAAGCATCCCGAATCTGAATTGCACGACGTCAATTATCGTGTACGCAACATAACCCACAATTAGGGCAACCTATACGGTTTCTTAAGCTAGTACTTCACAGCATACTAAAGATAACTTAACTTCAGTTCCAGTCAATGACAGAATAAAAAAAAGTTCGTGTTGTTGTCATGATGTCAGGTTTAAGAAAACAAGACTTCAACAGTGTGTGTGTTGTCTACCTTGTAGAGTGTTTGCGTGTGTGTTTTTATAGCAAAGCCACATCGGTCTAAGTACTGAGCCAATCGAAGAGAATTGAGCCTCTGATTTTAGTGTTGTAAATCTGTAGACTTACCACTGTACTAGCGAGGAACTATCTTGTGAATCACCCACTAAAAGGAGATAGTATATAATACATTAACACAGAGTATTAACCGCTCTCTAGGACTGTCAAAAATATAATGCACAAAACTGTTGCAACATTGGATACGTGTGGTAGCTAGAGTGTAGATAGCAAACTGTGTTGATCTGCACTTAATTACAAAGAAACAAACTGTTGCAACATTGGATACGTGTGGTAGCTAGAGTGTAGATAGCAAACTGTGTTGATCTGTACTTAATTACAAAGAAACAAACTGTTGCAACATTGGATACGTGTGGTAGCTAGAGCACAGATAGCAAACTGTGTTGATCTGCACTTAATTACAAAGAAACAAACTGTTGCAACATTGGATACGTGTGGTAGCTAGAGTGTAGATAGCAAACTGTGTTGATCTGTACTTAATTACAAAGAAACAAACTGTTGCAACATTGGATACGTGTGGTAGTTAGAGCACAGATAGCAAACTGTGTTGATCTGCACTTATTACAAAGAAACAAACTGTTGCAACATTGGATACGTGTGGTGGCTAGAGTGTAGATAGCAAACTGTGTTGATCTGCACTTAATTACAAAGAAATAAACTGTTGCAACATTGGATACGTGTGGTAGCTAGAGTGTAGATAGCAAACTGTGTTGATCTGCACTTAATTACAAAGAAACAAACTGTTGCAACATTGGATACGTGTGGTAGCTAGAGTGTAGATAGCAAACTGTGTTGATCTGTACTTAATTACAAAGAAACAAACTGTTGCAACATTGGATACGTGTGGTAGCTAGAGCACAGATAGCAAACTGTGTTGATCTGCACTTAATTACAAAGAAACAAACTGTTGCAACATTGGATACGTGTGGTAGCTAGAGTGTAGATAGCAAACTGTGTTGATCTGTACTTAATTACAAAGAAACAAACTGTTGCAACATTGGATACGTGTGGTAGTTAGAGCACAGATAGCAAACTGTGTTGATCTGTACTTATTACAAAGAAACAAACTGTTGCAACATTGGATACGTGTGGTGGCTAGAGTGTAGATAGCAAACTGTGTTGATCTGTACTTAATTACAAAGAAACAAACTGTTGCAACATTGCCTTCTACCGTTTCAGTGTTTCAGTAAAATGCTATATATCACATGTGTTCAAACTAATGTCTGAACACTATTTTTCTTTCTTGTTTTAATAAGGATTATTTATGAAATTATATATATATATATACAAGCCTGTAAAATATCAAACAGTCACTAATTTGCAGGTAACCAATGCCACAACTCATATGTAGGAATAAGTAAATGGCTCAAGATGTTCTTCCCACATTATGGTTACATGTAAGATGGTAAATGGATCAGCTGATCAGGAATTCAAGGAAATGCTGTGGCTTTAAGTGCTTCCAACAGCCAAGTGTTTGGTTTTTGTTACTTTAGTCTGGCTAAGCCTTCTATAGATTATTGGATATTATTAATATCAATAAACAAACGAGAAAAGTTTTACCATTAGCCTTATATTTTAATTGTAATTCAGATTTCTGTAAACTTTAGAGCTAGAAAATAAATGTTCAATTCTCAGTTGGTTTTTTTCAATCTTCATATTAAAGTATGAGGCCATCAAATGAACTTGAAAAAATACATATATCATTTATGTTCTTTTGATAAAAGTATAAATTTAAACTTTACAATAGTAAAATATATCCTTTATCTGTACCCACACACTCATACATGTATTTTTTTTATCCGGTCATAAATTATGTGAAACTTAAAAAACGTAAATAGAATTTTCCACTGAAATAAGCGACTGGTCCCGACTTTCTAAGTCCCAAGGCTTTTCTATAACATTGTATAACTTTTATAACTCTTTTACAACCATCAGTATCTTTATTTTTCTGCATAAATACAACTTGCCTTACTCATCTATAGTGTTCATCTGTTATCTACAAACTAACTTTGAGATCCCTGAGTTATCATTTGGTTAGTGTTCATCTGTTATCTACAAACTAACTTTGAGATCCCTGAGTTATCATTTGTTTAGTGTTCATCTGTTATCTACAAACTAACTTTGAGATCCCTGAGTTATCATTTGGTTAGTGTTCATCTGTTATCTACAAACTAACTTTGAGATCCCTGAGTTATCATTTGGTTAGTGTTCATCTGTTATCTACAAACTAACTTTGAGATCCCTGAGTTATCATTTGGTTAGTGTTCATCTTTTATCTACAAACTAACTTTAAGATCCCTGAGTTATCATTTGGTTAGTGTTCATCTGTTATCTACAAACTAACTTTGAGATCCCTGAGTTATCATTTGGTTAGTGTTCATCTTTTATCTACAAACTAACTTTGAGATCCCTGAGTTATCATTTGGTTGTACTTCTCAGGATCAGATCCAGCCAAAGATTTTATCTGTTGTTTCGCGGAACAATTTTATTACTTCTCCGTATATTTTTTATCCACTTTCTCATCAGTTGGCTGCATGGAAGAAGATTTACTGCACATGCAATTTGACATTTTCAAACTCGTTTCGTTTCAGTTTCAAAAGGAGTCAGAGCGTGCTGTAGAAGTCTCGTCTTCCCTATCAACGTCTTCTAGTAGCTGTTCTTGTATTATTCCAATAATTTCTTGTGTGGGATAACCGATAAGATACCTCATGATGTTACGTACAAATTTACATCATTGTTTATCCTGGTCGATCTTTATGCCACGTTTATCACAGCTGTACTTTAAGTCATGTTTTTCTTATGTTTCTATGGCAGTGTTTATCACAGCTGTACTTTATGTCATATTTTTCTTATGTTTCTATGGCAGTGTTTATCACAGCTGTACTTTATGTCATATTTTTCTTATGTTTCTATGGCAGTGTTTATCACAGCTGTACTTTATGTCATGTTGTTCTTATGTTTCTATAGCAGTGTTTATCATGTATTGTACTTTAAGTCATGTTTTTCTTATGTTTCTATGGCAGTGTTTATCACAGCTGTACTTTATGTCATGTTGTTCTTATGTTTCTATAGCAGTGTTTATCATGGCTTGCACTTTATGTCATATTTTTTTCTTATGTTTCTATGGCAGTGTTTATCACAGCTGTACTTTATGTCATGTTGTTCTTATGTTTCTATAGCAGTGTTTATCATGGCTGTACTTTATGTCATATTTTTCTTATGTTTCTATGGCAGTGTTTATCACAGCTGTACTTTATGTCATGTTGTTCTTATGTTTCTATAGCAGTGTTTATCATGGCTGTACTTTATGTCATGTTGTTCTTATGTTTCTATAGCAGTGTTTATCATGGCTGTACTTTATGTCATGTTTTTCTTATGTTTCTATGGCAGTGTTTATCATGGCTGTACTTTATGTCATGTTGTTCTTATGTTTCTATAGCAGTGTTTATCATGGCTGTACTTTATGTCATGTTTTTCTTATGTTTCTATGGCAGTGTTTATCATGGCTGTACTTTATGTCATGTTGTTCTTATGTTTCTATAGCAGTGTTTATCATGGCTGTACTTTATGTCATGTTTTTCTTATGTTTCTATGGCAGTGTTTATCATGGCTATACTTTATGCCATGTTTTTCTTATGTATCTGTAGCAGTGCTTATCATGGCTATACTTTATGTCATGTTTTTCTTATGTTTCTATAGCAGTGTTTATCATGGCTATACTTTATGTCATGTTTTTCTTATGTATCTGTAGCAGTGTTTATCATGGCTGTACTTTATGTCATGTTTTTCTTATGTTTCTATGGCAGTGTTTAGCATATTGTTGTGACTTTACTGAATTTATTAAAATTTTTGCTTTCAGATGCATCTGATTCTATGTACAGTGTGACCTCGTTATTCGCGGGGGTTACGTTCTTTACTCTCCCGCGAATAGCGAAAAACCGCGAATATTGGACGCAGTTTTAAAACGTATATGTATGCGATTATATACTATATGAAATGCTTCCGAAACACTAATGATACTTATACTCATTGATGCAGTAATAATGTAGCAATATTGCATACTGTTATGTATTTCACTAAATTGTACCGTGCGTTACCGGGCTGTGCTTTGCCGTTTGCGTTGTTGGGGAAGCTGAGGCAGTCAGCCAATAGCAGTCCAATCTTGTTTGGTGAAGACGACAATTGATAAAAACGGCTTGATTGAGTAAATACAACAGAAATCTCCTCGAAAAGCCCTTTCAGTCTCTGTGACCTACAAAAACGCAGTTCGCGCATAACCCGCGAATATGCGGGGCCGCGAATGGCGAACCGCGAATAGGCGAGGTCACACTGTATTTTGCTATTCTCAATTAATTTAAGTACCGGAAGGCTATGATCGGGATGCCAATTTAGAAACATGTGTTTCTGTCCATAAGAGGTTCCATGTGTAAATAAATTCTATGTTTTTTTCTACTTTGCTATTTTCGTGAGAATAATTTTTGTTTTGATTTCAGGGCTAGTAAAATGTCAGCAGTTAAGAAACGAAAAATTGATGATGAGGGAAGGTTATTCAACAGTGAATGGTGCACAAAATATCTTGTTGTCCCACATAATCAAGGTGTTGTCTGCCTCGTCTGTCAAACTACAATTGCAGTCATGAAAGAGTACAATATTAAGCGACATTACGCAACTAAGCACTCCTCCCAGTTTGATGAAATTGTTGGTCATGCACGAAAGGACAAAATTGAACATTTAAAAAATCCATTGAAAAGCAACAAGGTGTTTTACCACTTTCAAGAAAATTCAGAACTGGTGACAAAACTGAGTTTTAAGCTTTGTGAATGTATGGCAGAAAAGGGAAAGCCTTTCAGTGATGGAGAATTTATTAAAATTGTTTAACAATATTCACAGAATATGCATGTCCAGAGAAAAATATTTGGTGGAGCAAACTAGCCTTTCCCGCTTTACTGTCTCACGCAGGACAAAAGATCTTTCAGAGGACATCAAAGAAACTTTGAAAGAGAGATTGAATTCGTGTGAAGCTTTCAGGCTGGCTTTGGATGAAAGCACTGATATCAATGACACATCCCAACTTGTCATTTTCATCAGAGCTGTTACTGCAGGCTTTGATGTTTTCGAAGAGTTTTAGATATGGCAAGCCTTTCCTCCACAACCACAGGACAGGATATTTGTGAACAAGTGCTTAAGGTTGTAGAAAAGTTTGAACTGAATCCTTATAAATTATGTGGTGTTACAACAGATGGTGCTCCTTCCATGACAGGTAGGACAAATGGATTCACCAAGAAATTTCTAACTGCAATTGGAGCACAAGACGTAGTTGTAAGCCATTGCATTATTCACCAAGAGAGCTTGTGCACCAAAGTTCTGGATTTTGCAGAAGTCATGAAAAATGTCGTCCAATGCGTAAATTATATTCGAACACGAGGATTAAATCATCGACAATTTAAAACTTTTTTAGATGAGCTGGACAGTGAGTATTCAGATGTTTTGTACTTCTCTGCTGTACGTTGGCTTAGTAGAGCTGCTACTTTGAAGAGATTCTGGAATCTGCGAGAGGAGATTAAGTTCTTCATGGAGAGCAAACGTCAGAATGTGGACTTCTTGAGCAATGAGAACTGGCTGAATGACTTAGCATTCCTCACAGACATTACACAGCATCTGTCTGATTTAAACTTAAAACTACAAGGGAAAAGTCAACTTGTGAATAAGTTGTTTGAGCATATTTATGCTTTTGAGAAGAAATTGGAACTTTTCCAGGTTCAGTTGAGAAGAGCCATATTGACCCATTTTACATGTCTTGCAACCAGGAAACTGGAATTTCCTAATCTGGATTGCACCAAATATGGAACCAGTGTACAAAAGCTGCGTGATGAGTTTGCAAACAGATTTCCAGATTTCAGACAAACTGAAATTAGATTGAAATTGTTCGCTCAACCTTTTGATTTGGCAGTGGAAGACAGTCCTGATGATTGCCAAATGGAACTCATTGAACTGCAGGCTGACATGGACACTAAAAGGAAATTCTCTGAAAACAGTTTGCTAGACTTTACAAACTCTGTGTACGTGAAAAGTTTCCCAATTTGTCCCGTCATGCACAAAGAATTGCCTCCTTTTGGTAGCACCTACTGCTGTGAGCAATTTTTCTCCAAAATGAAGCTCATCAAAACCAAATGTAGAAGTCAGCTGACTGATGAACATTTGACCAGTCAGTTAAGAGTGGCAACCACTTCTGTCAAAGCTGATATTGACAAGCTCTGCTAGGACTCTAAATTTCAAGTGTCGCACTAAAATGATCACTCATACAAAAATATAAAATATTATTGCTTGCATTTTGAGAATTTTTTTAATTTATTGTGCATGTACACGAATAAGCTTGTTTTTTAAGTGGCCCCGCTTGATTGATGAAGTTGGTTATATGGCCCACCGACGAAAAATGTTGCACACCCCTGCTTTACGTCATGCTTTTCTTATCTTTCTATGGCAGTGTTTATCATGGCTGTACTTTTTGTCATGTTTTTCTTATGTTTCTATGGCAATGTTTATCATGGCTGTTCTTTATATTATCGTTTATCCTAGCTGTACCTTATATCGGAGCTTTATATAGCTGGTTTTTTAACATATCTATCGCATCTGTTCTTTATGTCATTTTTAATATGATTTTATATTAATGTTTGTCCTGGTTATTATATCTCTCATGTTTATCCTATCTCTTCTTTATATCACTGTTTATCCTAACTGTTTTGTATATTATGTTTATGATGGTTGTTGTTTTTTTCAATGTTCATCATAACTTCCTTACATCACTGTTTATACACTGCTGGCCAAAATCTTAAGGCCAATGAACATAAAGAAAAAATATGTATTTTGCGTTGTTAGACTCAACCACTTATTTGAGTAGAGCTTCGAAAGATGAAAATAAGAAAAGGGAAAATAAAAATAAAAAACGTTTTTAGCATTTAATAGGTAAAATGTAAACGCTATGAAATTAGCCTAAATACCAGATGGTTAAAAGTTTAAGACCATACCAAAAAGAAATCCTAAACAGGGTAGGAAATGCCCAACAAAAGGTCTCAGTAGTGAGTTGCACGGCCGTCATTGCAAATAACTTCAAACATTCGCTTTGGCATGGTCGATATAAACGTTTGCAGAAGGCTGGCTGGAATGTTATTCCAAGTGGTGAAGATGGCTTCACGAAGATCATGCACTGTTTGAAACTGACGTCCATTTCTATAGACTTTCCTTGCCCTCCATCCCCAAACATTTACTATGGGGTTTTGTTCTTGCGCTTACTCTGGATGATCCAAAAGAATCACGTTATTCGCCATGAAAAAGTTGTTTGACCTGCGAGCATCGTGGATTGACTGTTT
The DNA here is from genome assembly GCF_004210375.1 of Tachypleus tridentatus. Taxonomy (NCBI): domain Eukaryota; kingdom Metazoa; phylum Arthropoda; class Merostomata; order Xiphosura; family Limulidae; genus Tachypleus; species Tachypleus tridentatus. The sequence continues at coordinate 23,973,135 of NC_134837.1, read as the reverse complement.
GTCCTGCTGAAAGATCCAGTCATTTTCACACAAGTGAGGGCCGACAGTCAATAAGGATGTTCTCTCCAGTATACCAATGTAGCCAGCTGCTGTTTGATACCCCTGTATAACCTAAAGCTCCATTGTTCCATGAAAGGAGAAAACACTCTAGATCATGATGGAACCTTCTCCACTGTGTCGTGTAGAAAATGTTTCCGGTGGGATATCCTTATCATGTCAGTAACGTTGGAAGCCATCTGGACCATCCAGGTTAATTTTTTTCTCATCAGAGAACAAAATTTTCGTCCAGTTTTCTACGTCCCATGTTTGGTGCTTCTCAGTAAACTTTAACCGAGCTGTTTCGTGGTGTGGAAGGAGGCCTGGCCTTTGAAGACGTTTACGGTTTTTAAAGCCTTTCTCTCGAAGATGCCGTCTTATTGTTCTTGAGCTGCATTCTGCGTCCGTAAGGGCTTTACTCTGGTTCGACGATCGGCTGGTGTCTTGCCAGACAACCCGTCGAATCCTCCTGCTCAACGCCGGTGAAATTTTCTTGGGCCGGCCACTCGAAATTCTCTTTCCATATCCCTCAGGGTCTTTTAAGAAATTTGCAACAGCAGTTTTACTACGCCCAATCTCACCAGCGATGGTACGTTGAGAGAGACCTTGCTTTTACTGCTCGAAATTTTTGTCACGTTCAACCTCTGTCAACGTTTTAGCCTTTGCCATATGTTTACCAAATGTAACACAGGAGATGTCAGTGAGAGATGTTGACGACGCTAATGCTTGAACACAAATGACTAAATTTCGTTATGTGTTTACCGATTAATGGTTCGTTTCAGTATGGTCTTAAACTTTTGACCAGTTTGTATTTAGGCTAATTTCATAATGTTCATATTTTCCCTATTAAATGCTAAATAGTTTTTTATTTTTATTTTCCCTTTTCTTATTTTCATATTTTGAAGCTCCACTCAAATAAGTGGTTGAGTCTAACAACGCAAAATGCATATTTTTTCTTTATGTTCATTAGCCTTAAGATTTTGACCAGCAGTGTATTAGCTGTTCTATGTAACGGTTTTTATCCCAGCTTGTTTAGTTTAGTTATTCATGTTAATGCCTATCTTGGCTTCTTTTATCTCAGTATTTATTCTCACTGTTCTCCACATAAGTGTTCATGAAATTCATGTTTTATTTTGATAGAAATGTGGATGGCTGTGAGAATATACAGTTTTGTTTGTTATTTATTTTATTTTCTGCATTAATGACTATTTACTAATGTATGTTGAATAATATTTACACTGTTATCTTAAATGTGTAATCCAGTTAATGTTTTCAAATTCAAAGAAGCATGTTTTATTTTAACCTGAGTATAATTCTTGGCATATTTGTCTACAAAGTGCCATTTGGGTTACTAAAATATACAATTACAATAACGAGCAGTTTCTTTAATTTAAGCGTGGACAAAAGTTCCGTACCAGTGATCAATACTGTAAAATAACGAATGATTATTCTATTCAGTTCAAATTTATTTAAATACTGACCAGTACAATGTATTTTAAATGTGTAATAACTTGTAAAAATAATATCAATCTACAATGAGAAATACAGATACAAAACACAACGAGAACTCACACAAAGCGTATCTCCTCCAGCTGGAAAATTTTGTTTGTTTTGAATATCGTGCAAAGCTACACCAGCTGCGATAGCCGTTCCTAATTTACAAGCGGTAAGGCAGCTAGTCATCTCCACCTACCGCCAACTCTTGGGTTACTCTTTCACCAACTAATAATGGAATTGACCGTCACATTATAATGCTCCCACGGCTGAAAGAGCGAGCATGTTTGGTGGGAAAGAGATTGAAAACAGCGAGTATGAAGAAAGTAATGTTAATAATTTTAAAATATACATACACACATATAAACATTAAAATATACATACACACATATAAACATTAAAATATACATACACACATATAAACGTTACAGCAGCAGCCACTAATAGGGAAGAAGACAAGTACACGTTCTTAGACAAGGTGTATTATGCCGGAATCACTCAACGAACATATATACGACGGACTTCTAGAACAACATTCACAGGTAAGTCTCCCAGCATGCTTCCTGCATGCTAAGATTCAAGGTGCAATTGGAATATGAGCTGCTAGAAGAAGCTGAGGAAAGTAAAGATTGAATGATAACCATAAATGTACGTTCACTGAACACTAACTTCTGCCTTCCAAACTACAGTATTATCTCTAAACCTAAGAGAACACACATTGCACTCTTATATGAAAACAACCTAAACCTAACTCTAATCTACCGTGACACACCCACACACCACGAACACATGTTATGTAACATTAAAATCCAATTATTACCTGACATTACCCTCCTAGCCAGCTACATGCTCCCCAAACATCGCCGACACTATATATCTAGATTCAGTAATACACAGATTTAACAGTGTAATTATTCTAGGAGACTTCAACGCGACACAAACCGTTTTTCACGGTTTCATAACCAACACTGCTGGCAGAATAATGGCACAGACACACAACATAACCCTAATTAACGACAGCTTTCCAACACACACAGACCACAACGGCACTCAAAGTATTCAGATCTCGCCGTTAATTGTTCATCTAACTAACAACTTTAAAGTATACGTAAACATTAGAAGGTATTATAACCACCTGTCGTTCCAAATTAGCAACTCAAGTGGACTAACTTCGATTACATCTCTCAAAATCAGCACCTGAGAAACATTCTCCACTTCGTTAAAGTAGACTAGATAATATTCAGCAAACTTCTTGGTGAAGACTTACCTGAACCTTTAACCCTCGCTAACTCTAAAGATAATATTGAGTAATATCATGCATGCCATAACCGAAACCATTGACCTCACAGCTCACAAAAAAAAATCAGACAAAACCACGCCCAACAACCGGACCCTGACAACCGAAATATATAATATTTTTTCAAGAGGCGAACTACGTTAATAATAAATTAATTATCGAAACCAAACCATAAAGACACAAATAAACTCCATCAATAAGAAAATCGAAAGCCTAATCAGAGCCCAACAAAAAGACAACTTGAATAACTTCTGTAACAAACTCGATAACCTTAGACCTGACCTACTCACCTTCTGGAAAAACCTTCAAAAGTATCTCCCGAGAAAACACTGACACAGACAACATTACATACGAGAACACACTGTTGTTACTGACAAACTAAAAATCAAAACTATTCGCGTGTTACTTCCAAAAAGCATTCGTTACCCCACAAGATAGCAGATTCTGTAGTAGACACGACGAAGACCTACTCTCGCCTACTTCAAGCTTATGAAATGTTTTATTTAACAAATGAAATCATTTCTGGCTTATTAATGATGACAAACAAACAAACAACTTACACAATCGGTCATTGAATAACTTACACAATAGGTCATTGAATCATCTTTTTTCTTTGTGTTAACTTTCTCTGTTTTTTGTTTCTATGATGCAAAGTTTAAATACATACATTATTATTATTATTTCAGTTATTACATTGGTTTATAACTTTGAGATTGTTGGACTAGAACAACATTGGAATCCATATGTAGCAGCTCTGGAACCAAATAATTACACAAGGTTAGCTAATAAAGCATATTTCATGTTCCTACCTACGTAAAACCGACTCACGCACACTACAAATATACGGCATCCCCAAACCTCATAAACCAGATTGTCCATTACGACCAATAATATCAACATATGAATCATTTAATTACAATCTTGGTAAATACATAGCATGGGCATTTTCCAAATATGTAACATCAGCCAGCTCATTCATCAAAGACTCTTTTAATTTCAAGTCTAATCTAAATCAACTTAATCATAAAGCCTTAATGGTTAGTTTCGATGTTATATCCCTCTTTACAGAAGTTCCAACCACTGAAGCCTGCAAGATAGCCTTAGAACTCTATATCTGAGACCCTAACCCAACTATAGACGTTCCCAGCAATCAATTAACAACCCTCATAGAATTCACCACCATAAAGACAAACTTCATGTTCAACAACCACAACTATATACAAACAAATGGCCTAAGCATGAGCAACCCAGTATCACCAGTTCTACCCAATATTTTTATGACATAAGTTGAAACACAAGCAATTAACACAGCATTACATCCACCACTATACTGGTACAGATATGTAGATGACACGGTTGCGGGATTCAAATCTACAGAACACACACTTAATTTTTTCAATCACATTAACTCTCTACATCCCAACATTAATTTCACATGTGAACAGGAAGAAAGCAATCAAATATCATTCCTTAACCTCAAAATTACAAGAACCGATACACAATTTAAAACAGAAATCCACCGAAAAATAACCCATACTGGACTATACATTCCTTGAGACTCAGCACATGAAACAAAACAAAAACTCAACATACTAAGAAACCAAATAAACAAGCCATAAAACTATGTTCACCAGATAAAATTAACGATGAATTAGACAAAATAAAACAATACTTCATCAACATCAATAAGTTTCCTCCACAAACCGTAGAAAACATTATACGCACACACCTAGACAGAAAGCAAAATCAACCAACTAAAGTAAATATATCTCACGAATCACAAAATCACGAAACCATATACTGCTGCATACTATATATTCCCGACATCAGCAGACAAATAACCAACATTTGGCAAAAAACTAGTAACAAAATATGACATTCCAGTTAATACCAAATTTATTCAAAAACCCGGCACAAAACTGAGATCTATACTATGTAAAAACTACACTGACAAACACCACACCAACATTATTTATAAAACACAATGTGATAACTGACACGACTTCTAAATTGGAGAAACAAGTTGAAAAATGGAAAGCAGATTCAAAGAACATAAAAAGTCACCTTCACACGTTTTCGAACACTGCAAGTCAAATAAACACAACATAACCATAGAAAACACTCAAATACTAAATAAAGAAACAAACATAAACAAACGCAAAATTAAAGAAGCCTTACTTATACAACAACTTAAACCCAAAATAAATCAATATAAAGGAACGCCTTTATACCTATATTAATATAATAAAATAAATAAAATTATATATTCAAACATCTAACACCGCCCTCTACATTCCGACACTCAGTTACACAACCCCTTCCAAACATGTGGTCAGCTTCCGGTCAGTTACCTCTTTCTTTCTTTGTTAACCTGACGATGAAGAAGAAGGTCGAAAAGTTGTTCGCTCTTCTACGTAAAATATTTTCTCAACCCAAACGAGCCGTTTTTGGAAATATATTTCTCGACATCACTGATTAATATTTCATGTGTATTTACCTCACGGAGGTTAATGTTATTTTGGACTTTCATTCTCCCCTTTTTACTTTCCTGTTGATAATGTAGTTTTAGAGCAAATATACACACATGAAGACGATTTATTATGTTATTTAAATATTATAAAACATACTTGGGTAATTAATTTATCCAAATACTTGTGTTTGTTTGAGTGTGTTTTTTTTAGCAAAGCCACAACGGGCTATCTGCGGAGCCCACCGAGGGGAATCGAACCCCTGATTTTAGCGTTGTAAATCCCTAGACTTACCGCTGTACTAGCGGGGGACAAATGTGTGTGTTTTGTGTGTTTTTCTTATAGCAAAGCCACAAAGAGCTATCTGCTCAGCCCACCGAGGAGAATCGAACTCCTGATTTTAGCGTTGTAAATCCGGAAACATACCGCTGTACTAGCGGGGGGCAGAAAATACACATACTCCCCGGCGGGGAATCGAACCCCGGTCTCCCGCGGGGATACTCACCACTATACTACCATGTTTGTTTGAGTTTATAAATAATATAGTGCAAGATTGTTTGTTTTTGAAATTCGCACAAAGTTACTCGAGGGCCATCTGCGCTAGCCATCCCTAATTTAGTAGTGTAAGACTAGAGGGAAGGAAGCTAGTCATTACCATCCACCGCCAACTCTTGGGTTACTCTTTCACCAACTAATAATGGAATTGACCGTCACATTATACTACCCCCACGGCTGAAAGGGCGAGCGTGTTTGGTGCGACCGGGATTCGAATCCGCGACTCTCGGATTACGAGTCGAACGCCTTAACACGCTTGGCCATGCCGGGCCTGTAGTGCAAGATAGTACACAATCAGAAAAAGAAAGAAATTGCTTTTTATATTCACCACCGTTTCGATTTTGACCAATGGGAATATTCCCAGGAACACTTACATAACAATATACCGTCACCTCGAAGTTCAAGTAATAAAACTCATACTTTCTATATACGTCACGCCAAAACAACAATAAGAACGTAAAAGCGGAACTTTATATTTTAAGTACCATCTAGAATATGTATATATATATATATTCCCTACAACAGAATAAAAAGATCTAAGCGTATTACATCTCTCTCTCTCATTTATATTAAAAAGACAGAAACATGAAACCCTATAATCCGAGAGCTTTCGAAATATGGATCTTTCTTCATTACAGGCCAACTGATTTATGTCGAATGAGTTGAGGTGTTGTTGATTTTTATGTATTGTTTGTTTGTTTTTGAATTTCGCACAAAGCTACTCGAGGGCTATCTGTTCTAGCCGTCCCTAATTTAGCAGTGTAAGACTAGAAGGAAGGCAGCTAGTCATCACCACCCACCGCCAACTCTTGGGCTACTCTTTTTACCAACGAATAGTGGGATTGACCGTCACATTATAACGCCCCCACGGCTGAAAGGGCGAGCATGTTTGGTTTTGTATGTATAAAATTGAATTAAGTCTGCGGTCAAATTTAACAGATAAAGAACTTGTAATTTAGCATTAATTTTATGGTGAAAATTCATGTAAAACCACAAACTGGAGTAGCACGCGCCTCTATAGTGGTAGTTTTTTGTTTTTTTTTCCCTTCAAGCATAATGCTAAATCTCACCATGTTCAAATATTGTCTCGTTGACTAGAATCTGCTTCCTTGTCCTATCTTATTTGTTTAAATGTAACGTGCTTCTGTGTGGTGTAAACAAGACATAACTTTCAGTGTTCTAAAATAATATAAATCCTAATGAAACAAATAATTTTCCTTCATCTCCTTAGAGGATTTGAGTTAAACTCTTTGGCTTCAAAATTAAGAAAAACGGATAGAATTTGGCACATAGTGGTTCCAAATAAGATAGAAGTTGAAACATATGATGCCAAGTAAGATAGAACTTAGCACGTACTGATTTCAAGTAGAACAGAATTTGATACATATTGGCACTAAGTAGGATAGAAATAAGTGCACAATGGTACGTACTTAATAGAAAAACATTTGGCATATAGATGTGCCAAGTAAGATAGAGTTTAACACATTGGTACCAAGTGGGATAGAATTTGATACATAGCGATAACACTGGATAGATTTAACACAAAGTAGAATAGAGTTTAATATATAGTGATCTCAAGTTGGATAGGTTAGGATGGAGGATGTAATTTATTGGTAAAATTTCCTTGTTTAGTAATTCATCTGTTGGTAGGATTTCACATATACTAATTAATGTAAATCTTATAATTTCCTAGAAATGTAAGCAGTGACATTCCTCACATCTGATCCTTGTTTAAAAAATATATGGTACAAGAAGTTTATTAGAGTAACATAATAACATCAGAATTATTTTAAATCATAGATGTCGCAGCGTAATTATATTGTAACAACAGCATCGTTGCGTTTTCTTTATTACATCTGATACTTTTCCTTTGGGAATCAATTATGGAGGTAATTTTTGTATGGCGCTGACAAACAACCAGAGCTCTTGTATGGTGCTGACAAACAACCAGAGCTCTATCTACTTTTAATACTTCAGTGGCTCAGCGGAACCCTTCTGAGGCTATGGCGCTAAATATATTTCGATACCCTAATAATGGATACAACATATATCTTATGTAGTTTTGTGTTTAACAACAAAAAATTTGTCTAATTCTCTTGAATGTACCTATTATCATGTTAAAATATTGTTTGCTAGTTTTTGCGTAGTACTCATTCGTTTATGAGAAATATTTGCCAACTGTCGTATTAAGATTTCCTGTTGTTTTATTAAAGCAAGGTTTAATATTTTTCTTAGGAATTCTCTCAAGTTTTGTATAAAGTTTCCGGTATGTCTTCCATTATTGTATTAAGATTTTGTACCATGTCTATGATTGTTGTACTGAAATACAATTGGATATATCTCCCATAGTTCCCTACTGCCACATTAAAAATGGTGTTAACCTTTTTCTCCATGACATATATAACCATCGATGTGTTGCCCTTTTATAAAAATGCTGTTAATAGTCCAAGTAGACTGAGTTTCAGAGTGGTACTACGTCCTCTCCAGTGGTTCCACCTAACAAGAAGCATGCGCACTCTTTCAGTTGTGGAGGCGTAATAATGTGACGGTCAATCCCAATTTTCCTTGGTAAAAGAGTTAGCGGTGGGTGGTGACGACTGGCTGTCTTCCCTTTGATCATACACAGCTAAATTAGAGACGGCTTGCGCAGATAGCCCTCGTGTAGCTTTTTAATAAAAGGGTCAGACTTTGAAAAAAATGAGACGTTGAAAAGGGATCAATAAAAATACAATGAAAATCAATAAAGTTTAATAAAAGTAGGATTGAGTTGAATCAATGTTGAAATGTGATGTAATCGTTTAGTATGAGAAATTTTACGCCTTTTCGTCTATGCTCTAAAAAATGCATTTTTCTTAGATAATAAGGAGATAAATGAACACCGTAGACCAAGATATGTTATTCTTTCTGCTAATGAAGAGCATTTTTTGTCAAGTGAACAAGTCGACGTGAAATGGTTTCTACATGAGAAAACACTGAAAAAACAACATCGGTCAAGGTCCAGACCGAAAGTGAAACATCCAGTGTAGGAAAGGTGGCTAAAAATATTTTAGATTCTACATCGCGGTATGAATCAAAGATGGTGGATACTTATTAAGAGTAACCGTAACAAAGAATGTTTAAAGCTTAGCTTAAGACTTTGAGTCACCACCAGAAGGTGAGAACCACGAAATCATATCTATGAGGAACGAATTTGTTTTTGAACAATTTGACCTTCCACGATTTTGTTCAGGTTTTCTGTCACGTACGGATTGTTTGCTTCATAGTGTCCACAATACACACCTAGATACAAGATAATAAACAGAACTTGTCTTTGTTCTTAGTGTTTATCCACTTTTTAAAAGTGTACTAATTTTGAGTTTTATATACCCTACCAGCACAAGGAGGTACATTGTTTCATACCAATACAATAAAAAACAACCAAAATTAAAACCATCACTAAAATAGCAAATCGACAATTAATCAAGTCATAACATGAAATAGAGGGTACTATTTTTTCAGGTTGAGTAACACAAGCGAAATGTGTTAAAAACTATGCATTACCACTAAATCGGATGTGATACGTATCTATAGCTAATGACAAACTTCTGGAATTGGATTCAGATTTAATTATACATATCAAATTATGTTTGTTATTTTAAGTATTTGATGTAATAAGTACTTTTCTGACTGGTTTGAGCCCTATTTAGTAATCCCAATAATTCATTTGCCAAGCGTTTACACACAGAAACGGATACCTTAACATTTTGTCTTCATTTTCTCCGTCAGAGGGGGGTCCATCGAAGTGAAGATGTCGTCCTTCAAGATGGTTCTCTCGAGTAAAAGTTTTGAGTTCTGGTGCAAAATTTTAAAGCGGTAAAATTGTTAAGAAGAATTCATTACTGGTTTCTTAATTGTACCTGTTAAGACAAATAGGTCAAATGCTATTTTAGGATGTATATATACATCTGTATGTATACCAGTTATAAGTGTAACTACTGTTATTTTCTTACACTAACCTCATTTCCATACTTTACTTTTCACTTACGTTCACATTTTCTGCTTTCGACTCTTTTCGCCCTACTTTTCTTCTTTTTTTCTCTTTAGAAACCATGAAATGTGACATAACATGTTTCCAGTTTATACGATTTGCGCAAGGAGCCAAAATATTATAGTTTTGGTGTCTTTCCTTTCTAAATAATTCTTTACCAAACTCATTAATTTTAATTTGTAAATTAACGTGGTTTAGAACGATAATTAATCTATTTTTTTATTGTTCCACATCTAGATATCTTAATGGTTAATTTGTTTTTCTTTCCATTGGAACGGTGCCTACTTCTAACACTACGACTAATTAGGTCTGTTTCTGGTTTTTGCTTTCAGGACTTTAATGTTTTACAGCTTGTTTATCTTAATAACAATTTTTTTTAAAACCTACAAAACTGTAGTTGTTGGTTAAATAGAACGGCTTTGTTTCTTCTTGGTAAAATATGTCATTCATTAGCACTTAACAATAAAGCATCCCGAATCTGAATTGCACGACGTCAATTTATCGTTTACGCAACATAACCCACAATTAGGGCAACCTATACGGTTTCTTAAGCTAGTACTTCACAGCATACTAAAGATAACTTAACTTCAGTTCCAGTCAATGACAGAATAAAAAAAAAAAGTTCGTGTTGTTGTCATGATGTCAGGTTCAAGAAAACAAGACTTCAACAGTGTTTGTGTTGTCTACCTTGTAGAGTGTTTGCGTGTGTGTTTTTATAGCAAAGTCACATCGGTCTAAGTACTGAGCCAATCGAAGAGAATTGAGCCTCTGATTCTAGTGTTGGAAATCTGTAGACTTACCACTGTACTAGCGAGGAACTATCTTGTGGATCACCCACTAAAAGGAGATAGTATATAATACATTAACACAGAGTATTAACCGCTCTCTAGGACTGTCAAAAATATAATGCACAAAACTTATATGAATTTACTGGTGCCACCTAAAATTCGCGAGATAACCTTTAGATCTTCCAACGAAATAAAATACTGTTCATTTTGGTTTGTCAAATATTTATTATATAAGTCGTAGACACCAAGGTTTTGAAAGGGGAAAAATATTTATACAGTTACTAAAACCAAACACGAATTTATTTACATAATAATACATGTGTGGGCGTAAAAGTACGTGCTTAAAAAAATGCAGAAACAAGCAGAAAATATTAAAAACATTGCCAACTTCTGTCAGTGGGCGATAATAATTAGCCAACAATAATTTTATTGTTTTAGACCAGTTGTACAAATAATTCAGAATATACGGAATTTTGTTATTTTCAGACGGGCGTGTTTTGATAGATTTTCCATTGGTACATAAATACACAATAATTATGTACAGTCTTAATTTTGGATATGTTCTCTCATAACTTTACTCAAAGTAAGTGAAGCTATTTAATGTATACGAGAATCAATTAAATGAACTTAATTTCATGAACAGATTTATTATTTATAAAATGATGCGTTTTGTGATTCATTTATATGTAACAGTATTTGTGAAACGCATGTTAAACATTAAACTAAACAGCATAAGACAATTTTAAATCATAAAGAGAGGTTAACTTTTCAACCAAGATTTAAAGAGAGAAAACCCATAATGTTATTTCTGTTGCATCGTTTTGTTGCTGTAACACCAACTACCGTTGTTCTATAATCAACGTACTCCGTTATCATATTACTATACGTGAAGTTGGCTCCTAACGTATCTGTATGTGTGGTGTACCTCCTCCGCCTCTGCTTTCTCTATTATTAGAAGCGCCCTCTTTACTGGCTGCTGTCCTAAATCTTCTTTCTACCCACTCGGTTACCACGTGCTGCTCGTGTTACCTAGATACATCAGTTTTGATCTAAAAGCTCGCGCTAGGCTGGAAGGTTTTTCACTGCACCACAGAAATAGAGATGAAAAATAGAAATTGCAGCGCAGTTGAAACAGAAAGCTCTTTACTTTAATCTACAAAAATGGAACATGAACTGAGCCAAAATTGTTTAAAATGGGTATAACGTTTCGAACAACAAGTTTATAATCTCTGTCCGAACGTTTATATTATTAAAACTAAAGAGTCTTATAGTCAACAAAAAAATTAGAATACTCTTCTATTAAAATAATGATAACATTTCTGAAGAAATGACAAATATCTGTTGCAGTTCCAGTGCTCGAGTCCCAAAAAAGAAATTCCGGAACGCACTATATCATTTCAACAAAAAAGGAAAAATTAACTAAAAATAACTACCTCTACCAGCGTTTTTTAGTTGATGAAAACTAAAGAGAAAATAGTCAAAGCGAAAGATACTAAACAGCGAGTTAACGAAATGAAAAACAACGTTTTCTATTCGGAAGATAATTTTCAATATTTTATCCATTGCTATCGTAATGTGATCATACAGTTCTTCAGGTGTGTACTATATGGACATAAAGAATAATCAATTCACTTCGCGTGTAACATAGGTGTGTACTATATGGACATAAAGAATAACCAATGCACTTCGGGTGTTACATAGGTGTGTACTATATGGACATAAAGAATAACCAATACACTTCGGGTGTAACATAGGTGTGTACTATATGGACATAAAGAATAACCAATGCACTTCGGGTGTTACATAGGTGTGTACTATATGGACATAAAGAATAACCAATGCACTTCGGGTGTAACATAGGTGTGTACTATATGGACATAAAGAATAACCAATGCACTTCGGGTGTAACATAGGTGTGTACTATATGGACATAAAGAATAACCAATGCACTTCGGGTGTAACATAGGTGTGTACTATATGGACATAAAGAATAATCAATGCACTTCGGGTGTTACATAGGTGTGTACTATATGGACATAAAGAATAACCAATGCACTTCGGGTGTAACATAGGTGTGTACTATATGGACATAAAGAATAACCAATGCACTTCGGGTGTAACATAGGTGTGTACTATATGGACATAAAGAATAACCAATACACTTCGGGTGTTACATAGGTGTGTACTATATGGACATAAAGAATAACCAATGCACTTCGGGTGTAACATAGGTGTGTACTATATGGACATAAAGACTAACCAATGCACTTCGGGTGTTACATAGGTGTGTACTATATGGACATAAAGAATAACCAATGCACTTCGGGTGTAACAGAGTGAAAGAAGAGGAACACATTGAGCACATGTTTATCTTTCTTTCACCGACGGTACGCGTCACTGATTGTTGAATATGACTTAAATAACATCTTTGAAAAAATGTTGCTTTTATGTTTGTTGGATTTTTTGGGTAAAGCTGATCGAGTGCTATCTGTGCTAATTTTCCTTAATTTTAAAGTGATAAACTAACTATAAGGAGAGTACGTATCACCAACTCGTGGACTACTCTAATCGAATAGTGGGATTTGACCTCACTTGTATGACGCACTCACGATTGAGTGTTAACTACGAACCACGGAACCTCAAATCTACTGTCCGGCATGTTAACCACTGAGCAACGCTTAGCACGGGAATATTGCACATAAGTCAACACGTTACCTGATGTTTAAATTCCGTTTTGTACTGAGGAGCGTAGGTGAGATGTCGCTGTATGTCAGAGCGAGGCGAACCCGCTGAGACCACGATATAAATTTAAGACATTTTATGTGTGTGTGGTAAAATTTAACGTAGTTTGTTGTGAAAAAAAACAACAACCATAAACGATTTCACACTTGTCAAGAAACCATAATCTCTTTTTGGTTAAGAAAATAAATTAACAATTAGTCCCAGCATGGCCAGGTGATCAGAGCGATCGACTCTTAATATGAGGGTCGCGGGTTCGGACCTCCGTCATACCAAACATGCTCGACCTTTAAGTCGCGAGGGTGTTATAACATGACGGTCAATCCTACTATTCGTTGGTAAAAGAGTAGCCCAAGAATTGGCAGTGAGTGGTCATGACTAGCTGCCTTCCCTCTAGGGAAAAATTAGGGACGGCTACCGCAGATAGCCCTCGTGTAGCTTTGCGCGAAATTCAAAACAAACAAAAATAACACAAAATATAAAACTTGTGCACATTCCTAAATAACTAAGAGTTAACAACCATATTATTGTGACGTGCTGTATACATACATATATACACAAAGAAAGAAATAGACAAATATGCACAGAGAGAAGATATAAAGTTCATATAAGTACGGTATAATATATGTTTTCTTAAATGTAAAAACGGTACTCAAGACTTTATTTCTTTTATATTCTTTGCACAAAACTATACAAAGGTTGTCTGCACTAGTCATACCAAGTTTTGAACTGGTAGACTAGAGAAACGACAGCTACTCAACATTACCAACTATAGGGTGACTCTGTCTAATTTAAATGTGCGATTGAAACCGTTAGTCTCGTCTTTAATAAACGGCCTCATCGTGTGAAGCGCATTTTTACAATAACGAGACGCGAACTGTTATTTCTTTGGATTCACAGTCTGGAGACACAACAACAAGAACAAATGTTTGTAAGACATTAACTCTATCCCGCTTTATGTTATATCCAGTGGAGTATAAAAAGTTATTTGCTGGACGTTAATAAATGATAATAAATTGGGATTGATCACAGACATAGACAGGACATGTGTCTCCCCCTACATACACATAACTTTCAGAAAAGGTAATTGTTTGTAGCCTTTCTTGTGCTTCTTTCCAAGTCATCCAATCATTTATTCACCAGACATCTCCGTCGTCGAAGAACGTTCGTGGCTACAGCATTGATCCATTAACTGCATACGTACTTGTTTAAAAATCAACAGCACCGTTGTTCCTATTAAGTTACTTTTATTTAATTAGTTATAAAATGCCAACATATCCAAAATCTTTACATGTTTCAACACGACTAAAACTCGGGATAAGAAACTATAAGGAACTAAGTAGTGAAAAAAGTACAAATTATTGCTTTGCCAAACAAACCCTAAACGTAACTTACAATAAAATGAGTGTTCTAGTTCGTATGACGTACCGATAGTTTTGTCGTGTGAAAGATATCAGCTTCGGTCCCAGACAACTGAAAATAGAAAATCGCCTGAGAAATCTATTGAGGCTTAATATATATGTTACAAAACATGATTTTTATTTTATTTGCTGTTTATTAAAAACCCAATTTAAATCATAAATCAAAATGGTTTAATCATTATAAAACTGCTACCATATTATAATACTTCAAAAAGTATTAGGCCTGGCATGGCCTAGCGCATTAAGGCGTGCGCTTCGTAATCAGAGGGTTGCGGGTTCGCGCCCGAGTCGCGCCAAACACGCTCGCCCTCTCAGCCGTGGGGGCGTTATAATGTTACGATAAATACCACTATTCGTTGGTAAAAGAGTAGCCCAAGAGTTGGCGGTGGGTGGTGATGACTAGCTGCCTTCCCTCTAGTCTTACACTGCTAAATTAGGGACGGCTAGCACAGATAGCCCTCGAGTAGCTTTGTGCGAAATTCCAAAAAAAAAAAATCAAAAGTGTTAACAAACTTTTGTAACATCTTTCACAGTTTTTGTTTTACACGAAATATTAATCTTTAGTGATGAATGAATTTTAACCCCTTAACTACATTTCTTGTCAGCTTATCAAGTAAGTTTTACAGTGAAGCAATCTAACAATGACATATATTTTCTTTGAGCTACGTTTTCTTGGTAATATTATTTATTAGCTCGATAAATGCTGGTTTATTTGAAGAAATGTTATGCAGTCAGATAAACAAACTTACGTAAACTTTGTTTAATAAAATTACATGTGAAGTAAACAGTAAAGTAAATGTATGGTATTTACAATAGAATGCAGAGAATGAGTGTTCAGTGTATGATATGGTTTCACGAAATAAAACAAATAAGCTTCCAAAAACAATGCATAAAGACCACAATAAGGAAACAATAAATAGCTAAAATGTGTTTATAACACTCCATAAAATGAACTGAAGCTATTTTATTATAAAGTGAATTAAAGTTGTAATGAAGGTATAACAGTCCATAAAATGAACTGAAGCTATTTTATTATAAAGTGAATTAAAGTTGTAATGAAGGTATAACAGTCCATAAAATGAACTGAAGCTATTTTATTATAAAGTTAATTAAAGTTGTAATCAAGCCAAACTTAGCTAAGTATGCAGAAACGTCTGAACGAATTGTGCATGTGTATTGTAGAGCAGAATATGTCGAGAAAGCCCATATAAACTGTATTTAACGTAATGTTAAGTGTCGTTTGTGTGAAATACTTTGCAAATAAAAATTAAATACCAAATCGAACCCAGTCATCACGTGATGACAACGAAATTGTGTCAACTCGTAGCATACTTGTTGCGTTAAAAAGACTTACTAAGCAAAAAACAGGTGAGGAGGTGTATTTGAATTGAAAAACCAGTATGCAATTTGGACTCTTCAGACACAGGGTGTGAGATTTGTTGCAATGAATTTGCAGGAAAGATTTCGGACAGACAAACACAAGCATATTATATATATACCATCTGATCATGTACATATTTTCTTATACATATATGTTATGTACCAAGTAACATTGTCGCCAAACAACGTAACTTTCTACAGGCGGCAATATTTATTGATTGTCTGTGAAAGAGTTATATCTCCAGAAACATTTTTTTATTTTGCAGTGAAATTACGTTTATGAACTTTATATTAGTATGATTACATATTGGACAACGCAAAGTTTGTTTTGAGATTCGTTTGTATCAGAATATCGCGTAAGTCTACACAAGTACTACTTGTGCATAGCTCTCTCAAATATTGAGCTGACAGACGATAGACAAGGTACCTAGTGAAGTTTACCTCGTCAACCCTTGGTTAACTTTTGTCTGATTACATAATTGGATTTGCCCGACATTTGTATATCGCATCCACTGCCCTAAAATTCAGGATGAGTTTTATAACAACAGGTCGCTAACAACTAGGACACACTTGACATAACAGAACTGATAAGCACGAGGTTAGTCATTTGTACATTCGTCTCTTGGTGAGTCAGTGATAAGTTTCCAGACTTACAACGCTTAAATGAGGGTTTCGATACCCGCGGTGGACAAAACGCTGATAGCCCATTGGTTAATTTTTAGCTAAAAGAACAACATCCTTCTCCAAATTCACAATTTCTTTTAAATTTCCTCTGAACTAATAACTACCAGCTTCTGTTTCCCAAATCTTCGTGATATTATTCTCTTGACATTTTGTTTAAAAAGAATTAATACCAAATCTTTTCACACGTACGAGTACTTTATCCTTCAAAAGTCCTCTAAGTTTGCAAATTTCATGTGTTTTCCCGAAATTTTTAAACATCAAATGTTTTTCAAACCGTTTTAAAGCCAACCAGAGATCACCGTTAGATCTCGTGACCCGTGCTTAGGCGAGAGTATTTTTAGTTCCTGTTGTTTGACGTCAGGGTTTCGAGAAGCGCTTGTTGGGCGATCAAGATTTAGTTGCAGCTGTACTCCAGTTGTTGTTTCATCACTGGGTCACTTTGTATAGCGTGAAATTACACGAGGATTCTGAACGCTTACCAGACGTCTCAGGAACAGCTCGTATTAACACGCCTGATATTCGTGCGAAGGTTGTTCAGGTAAGTAGGGACTTAATGCTAGTAGCGAATAATACTCTTTATATAGATAACTCTGAAAATCAAAAATCGAATATAATAAAAAGCATATTAAAACATTAAGAATTGTCCTAATTTTCTAAAACTGAAAAACGAAAGTTATAATTTTTAATATAAATAGCATTATAAACTAACAAATTATGAAACGAAAGTTCATGAAAACTAAAAAAACTCATGATAATCTGTTTAAATGATGACTGTGGTGCTTTGTATTCTGAGCACAAAGTTCTGACCGTCACGAGGAAGGTTGTTGAGAAAATGGTTTTTATTTTGTACTATAAATAAGGCAAGAAAAATAAACCACATTATGCTTTCATGGCCAGGTGGTTAAGGCACTATACTTGTAATTTGAGGGTTGCGGATTCAAATCCCCATCACACGAAACATGCTCACCCTTTCAGCCGTGGGGCGTTATAATGTGAAGGTCAATCCCACTATTCCTTGGTAAAAGAGTATCCCAAGAGTTGGCGATGGGTAATGCTAACTAGCTGTCTTACACTGCTAAATTAGGGACGGCTAGCGCAGATAGCTCTCGTGTAGCTTTGCGCGAAATTCAAAAACAAACAAACTGTTAAAAATTATAGAAGAGAAGCATTTACAATAACTAGCTAAACGTTTACCTCGGATTTAATCATTTTTG
Source organism: Tachypleus tridentatus (assembly GCF_004210375.1). Lineage (NCBI taxonomy): Eukaryota > Metazoa > Arthropoda > Merostomata > Xiphosura > Limulidae > Tachypleus > Tachypleus tridentatus. The sequence goes on along the minus strand of NC_134837.1, from coordinate 23,955,032 downwards.
TTCTGAGGATTTCTAGTCATCACAACCTACTGCCAAGTCTTGGGCTACTCTTTTACCAACGAATAGTGGGATTGACTGTTACATAATAACGCCCCCACGGCTAAAAAGGGCGAGCATGTTTGGTGTGACAGGGATACGAACCCTCAAATTTTTAACAGAAGAATATTAAATTGAAACTTTCCAGTTTATTGCTTTACATGTTAAGCGACAGCTCCCAGCTCCAACTGCTATGTCTGGTAGAAAACTACACCCATAGTCTCAGAGTGAGAAGAAAGATTTTGCGGGAAAGGAACATAACCAATATAAACTTAGTTTCTTATTTCGAGCCCAGTAACTACTTAACCACTCCTTATCAATGTCATTTTACATAATGTCAAAAGAGCACCATGTTCACGAATTATTGGGTTCTTGACTTGTACTAACTCTTCTCACTAAATCTTGTTGAATCATTACAATCAAACTAATTTTCCTTCATGACATATATTTCTAGGGCCAAACAATTTGATATTTTCTAGATTTGTTTCATTTTCGATTTAAATAACCAAATTCTGTTAATCAAAGCCTTACAATAATGTCACCTTTAAACAGTTGAGTACAATAAAACTACAAGAAGATTCAATAAAAGTTAAAGGCTCAGGATAAGATTTTTAATTCATCCCAAAAGCAATAGATTTTTTTATGTTAGTTTATTTTTACAAAAGTTTTAAATATGGCTTGGTATTAGAAATCGAATCCAATTTCAACACTTCTTTCTTTGATACTTCTGTGAAGAATTGTCACCTAGATTAATCACGTATCAGCAAACAAACAGGCCAGCTTTTCACTATAGTATCCTGCAACCTGACAAATAGCTCCTGTTATGTGAAATAGTTATGCTATAGTGTTAAGTTTCAAAACCACTGCATACAGACATTCCTAACAATGACTGCCTTTTTGCAATGTTATATTTTCAGGGAATATCTTTTCATAGGCCAGGAAGAAACCTTCTTTTTTTTTGTAAATTTGTGGGTTTTATTTCCAGTTGATGATGTTTGGTATGAAGAAGTTAGGTATCTAAAAATATATAATTTTAAACATACTTACAAAATATACTGAAAAATACAATCAGATTTGTAACTCATATTCTCAAGCCACATAAGTTACCAAATAAAATATTACTCTCCCCCCTCTTCGTCCCGAAGAAGTTCTGGGGAAATTCTCGGCTTATTTATTTCAAAGTAAATGTGTTAGATCTAAATTTTCGTTGATGTCATAATAATGGAAGTTCAAAAGTACCTCTGTTTTAATACAAAACACGAGAGATGAGCCCCTAGCTTCACGTAGGGTACTTAGGTATGTCGTTTTCTCTATCTAGATGTACAAACCTGTTATTCAACTTTCTGTACTTGTACCTTTCTGTCGTGATCTATTAAACGTACTAAATTTTGACAAACATGCTCATTAAAAGTTCCTGGTAAGATATTTGCACATTACACACACGTGCGATTTGACAGTTTATTAAAAAATGGAAACAGTCATATTATTAAAAAAAAACATTTATAGGAAACTTCACAGTCCATTAGGACAGACGTGATATTCTAATTCGTTTCATTAACATACAATTAATAATTTTCAAGATAGTATAGATTACAGCAAGGTTTCCTCACAATGACTATTGCTAAAAGAACATTACTAATTACTTATGATGCATTCTGACAATGTAGTCTTTCATTTACTTACCTTTTACACTTAAACAAACACCCACTTCTCTTCCTTTGCTTTTTTAACATTCTGGTTTTATAGTAGCATTCCAAAAAAATTTGGGTTAATCACATTTAACCTCAGTCAAAACATTACACCTATAGACAATATTATAAAACATTATTGTGTATATTTATTAAAAAACGGAAATAAAACTGTGCAATATTTTTAAAACTTGTTACAGAAAGATGTATTGCAAACATGTAACAATCCTTTGTGCTAATTGGTAGGAAAACGAACATCTTTCCTAGATTTTTTATTTATTTATTTTAAAATTGTATACGTTTTTAATGGGGATATATCTCGTTTGATTTGAATGTCCGGTCTTTTTAAAACAGTCTATAAGGTACAAAACATTTTGGACTCGGACTCAATTTAACATTATTAGTGGCATACATCTTGCAACCCATCGTTTCATAGCAACGTTCCGGAACGTTTTTTTCGTAATGAAATATAGAAATACAAATAAAAATGAGGAGGTCAAGGTTATAACAACTGAGTTTGTTGTCTAGAAGTCACTTACAGTTCAGTGAGAGTTATAATGTTTTTTTTACACTAGAATAAAGTTAAACGTGCCTCGTTAATATATTAAAAAATTAACAGGACGGGCGTATCCACCTATTAACGTTATGCTTATTGTGTATCGTGATGGACTTTACTGTCTTGGTTCGCGAGATGTCTCTTCAGTACTCAGGATTTTCAAACTATACAGTGAAAAATACATGTATAAATAAAGAGAGTGTTTGTGGAACTGCTATCACAGGTTTTGTTATCAGTCCTACGAGGAGAGCTTTGAAGTTTGCTGTCAAAGTGTCCAGACTGTGTATTTAATAACCTACTTATTGCGATGAACGCTGAGCTTGAGCTTACTCAAGTATGAACCTCACATAACAAATTAGTTGAACTAAACACACTTGAGTTTCAAGTACTTCCCTTCAATGTAATCTAATTAAATATCTTAAAATAATAAATATACGTTAGTAAATTGAAAGTCATAAATTTTACACGAATGACTAGAAACTATAGATAATTGATTCATTGATTGATTTACTGACAAATGTGTTCACTCAACTTCGTCTGAAGCGCACACCTTTACTGTTATAATTCGTTATCTTTGTCATAATACATTACTATTACGCCTATTATATTTTATGCGTGCTAATTAAAAATATTTAAGAAGAAAAATAGAGTATTTTAACCATACTATTTGTTGAGTTCTCTACATTGAGCGAGCCCGGCATGGTGGTTAAGACACTCGACTCGTAATCTGCGGGTCGTGGGTTCAAATCCCAGTCACACCAAACACGTTAGCCCTTTCAACCGTAAAGGCGTTGTAATGTAACGATCAATCCCACAGTTCGTTGGTAAAAGAGTAGCCCAAGAGTTGGCGGTGGGTGATGATGACTAGCTGCCTTCCATCTAGTCTTACACTGCTAAATTAGGGACAGCTAGCGCAGATAGCCCTCGTGTAGCTTTGCGCGCAAGTAAAAAACAAACAAACAAATACTTTTTTTTTTAGCGAAACGCGTTGTAGGCAGTGAATGTGACGAACATAATGTGGTTGAGAGAGTACGTTATTACTGTGGTTTAAGTCTGAAGGCAAAGTTCTGCCGTTGTTCATGTTAGAAAAGGATGGCACTGAAATTTTTGATGCGTAGGTTTACTTAGCACGCGCTATTAACTTCATGTATTTAGTTGTTGAATTTCTAGCAGGGCTACTCGATGCTATATTTACTGGCCGTCCTTAATTTAGAAATAATAGACTAGAGGGAAGGCAAATGAACAACACCAACCGCCAACTCTTAGGTTACCATCGGATGATGATCATGCCCTAATGGCAAGTATCTAGATTAAAAGAGTTTCTTCAACAACAAGCAGTACACGAAAGACAGAAATCCTGTAGTGACAGTTTAGCTAAACTTCTAACAAATTATGAAACAGAAGTAATTAGGAATTGCTTAAAAAAAGGTTTTGTTTAACGTTATTACATAAACAACGAATTAAACAATATAAATAGTTTAAACACTTCAGAAGATCGGATGCAGCACACACATGTGTATCTCACACACCGACAGATGTGGTGCACATTTATGTCGCCTCCAGACACCGGTAGACGAGGTACATATATTGTAGTCAGCAATCGTCGAAAGATTCTGGTAGCTAGATTATGTACATGTGACTTCAAAACACCAGTAAATGTGGTACATATGTGTGAAGCTTACATACACTAGTAAATGTAGTACACAAGTGTGTAGTCTAAAGAATACCTGATAATGCAGTAAAGGTGTCTTTGGTCTGCAGACACCAGTGTATATAGTACACTTGGGATATATACAGGCATCATTGTGTACAGGAATATATACCCTATGTAGTACCTGCGAGTGCGGCATAGGTATGTCTCGTCTTGAGTCACAAGTGAATGAGATACACGCGTGTGTATGGTTTGTAGATCAGCTACGATTGTAGTCCACAAGCAGAAGAAGTACGCATGTGAAGCCTACCAGCACCACGAGATACTTTACGTAACAAAGTGGTCCACAAGCACCAGCAAGGTTTGGGATATATTTCATGGCTCACAAACACCACTAAATGTGGTGCATATCTGTACAGTATAGAGACGCTGGTAAACATCTGTATGACCTCCAAACACCGATAAATGTAGTACATACGAGTGTGACCTATACACATCAGAGGCGGAGAACACATGTTTGTTGGTCTACATATACAAGCACATATAAAAAAAACGATAGTTCTGCTACATATTAGATGTTTGTCGAGAACACATATCGACTGGTGCACGTGGTGTATGTAGTGTACAGATTTTGAAAGATGTGGAGAATATGTGCACGTGCTACAGATACTGGTGGGTCTACATGCATGTAACGGAACGGATTAATTATAGGGGGACAGAGCATACTTTTAAGGGGGCCCTCAGAACTGAACTTCTTAAATAATCAGAATTCAATACTGTTTATGAGCTAAAGCTTGCGCAATGTACAAATAATGTTGGTAGGTATATACTATTCAAAATATTAATTATAATGCTAATAATGAATATAAAGTAAGAACAACAAATATTGCAAATATCATAGCAAATTGTTATGAAAGAACATGTTGTACAAAGGTGTTAATGAAAAATTACTAAATAATAGATTCATACGAAACTACTATACTTGGCGGTTTCATGGTGACACAGTTGCAAATGTATTTTACAATGGGACTTCCAATTTCCGACTATTTATAAGAGTATTTTCTTGGTTCAAGAGCGTGGTTTCTTTGTTGCGATTAGCTCCGAGCAATTGCATCTATTTGTATCCCCTGCTCTGGTCCTGTTTGTGTGTGTGGTCTATCAACCCTGGAATATGTGGTACATGTGTGTGTGGTCTATCACCCCTGGAATATGTGGTACATGTGTGTGTGGTCTATCAACCCTGGAATATGTGGTACATGTGTGTGTGGTCTATCAACCATGGAATATGTGGTACATGTGTGTGTGGTCTATCAACCCTGGAATATGTGGTATATGTGTGTGTGTTCTATAGACAATGGTAGTTCTACATGTGTGTGTGGTCTAAGTACGCTAACAAATGTGGTCTGCAGACACTAGCAGATGTGGCACATATGTATGTGGTCAACAGATACCGATGAGTCTACATTTATTGTGTGTTGTCTACAGACCCTGGTGGGTTTTCGTTTTTATTCTGTACAGACTGTGTATGTATATGTGGTCGACAGACCCTGATGGGTTTACGCGTGTATTCAGTGATGTCGAGAAAACCCACTTGTAGAGAAATATATATACAAAAACGGCTCGTTTGGGTTGAGAAATTATTTTACGTAGAAGAGCGCTCTCTAAGTAAAATAATTTCTCAACCCAAACGAGCCGTTTTTGCATATATATTACGCGTGTATTGTATACAGACTGTGACATACGTAGTATATATGTATATAGTCTACAGATATCGATGGTTTTACATGGTATATAGACCCTAGTAGGTCTACATGTGTGTATTTGATCTACACATATAGAGGGGTCTACATGTATATATACGAGTGTGTGTCTGTATGTCTTACAAACCCAGATAGGGTCTTCAAGGGTGTAGATTATCTTTAGATATTGATTGGTCTACATGTATGTGTATGGTCTACGAGTGTGTGTGTGTGTAGCTTGCATACCCTGGTAGGGTCTACGTGTGTGTATGCGATTTATAAATATTAATGAATATACATAAGTTGTCTATAGACGCCACAGGGTAAGAATCATCGACTCACAAGATTTTTTGTTGTTGTTTGAGTATCGGTTACTTTCAGCGATTATTTGTTTATAAATATGCTAGCAATGATTTATAATAAACTCCCAGACCAACACTCACATAAGCGCATGCTCAAACATATTTTCGTTACTCTAAAAAAGTAGGAGATGTAGCCTCCTACGAAACAGCTGTGACATCATCACTGTGCATTCTTGGCAGAAACGGATTTGAATATCTGTGAACGAGATTATTTATATAAGAATTGAACAGCGAACTTTTAACGACTTGGCCTCATTTTAACTATCCTGGTAAACATATTTACTTTGACATATAATACAAATTATTACACACTTATAAATGCTGAATAAATATGTAACAACATCCAATGTATAAAATCAATTAAACTAATCGTATACGATATTTTAAATACCTGCAAACGGCTTAACTTGTAACTGAAGACTTCTGATAAACATGGAAGAAATTTTCCATTATCTGTTGCAATCATACAATAACATATATGTTACGTGCACACTGTGTTTTAAATTATATTACGTTGTTAAAACTAGCTCTAGCAAACAAGGTTACTATTTTTCGTTGATAAAGTACTAAACAGTTGATAGTTGTGATACACGGTGATCATTTGTACTCTTGAAATTACAGTAAAAGCAACTGGTTAATTAGTTCGTTTAATTTCGACAGTAGAGGTGACCTGCTTCGTTATAAATTGCTTATACAAACCCTCAACGATATTTTGAGAAATGGGCTTTGAATAACACCTTCCTTCGAATCCTCCTCACACCAAACATGCTCGCTGGAGCGTTATAATGTGACGGTCAATCCCACTATTCGTTGATAAAATAGTAGCCCAAGAGCTGGCGGTAGGTGGTGATTACTAGCCGCCTTCGCTCTAGTCTTACACTGCTAAATTAGGGACAGATAGCCCTTGTGTAGCTTTGTTCGAAATTCAAAACAAACCAAACCTTTTTCCACTTGAGAACCAAGTACTTCAGACCCAAAGTTTCACGGATCGCACTATCACGTCTTAAAACAGTACACTTTACACAATAGAATTTAAAACGTATTTTGTTTTAACAACCTTCTTGCGGACAAACCGAAATCTTACTGCGGACGAGAAGTTAGAAATCACCGGATTAGAACACTCCTCGTAACGAATGAAAAGACTTTTTAGAAACACAGTGATAATGGGCAGATGTTGCTTCGACGTTTGACTACGTCAATGGTGATAAACAACAAGATTTATATGGCTTTAACAAAAAAGGGTTCTAAATCAAGTACGTGAAATACTTGAGTGGTAAGAAAGTCTTAGAAATATTTTATTTCAGCAATGGTAACTTAATTTAGCAGACGTAATTGAAAATTTTCGACAAAGTCATGCATTATTTTAGATATATGTACCAACTTTGTTTCAAACTTTGTGGACTTTGGATTTGGTCCAAACGTTCCTTTGGTCTTTCTTTTCCGATCTGGTAACCGTCGTGATATATTAAATCCCTATCCTACGCGGTGTTGTACAAATTTCTCAGTGACATATTCACTAAGTGATAAAAGCATCGCAACTTTAAACTAGTGTCAGAGAGTCGTAAGTCGCCAGGTGCTTAAGGCACGCGACTCGTCATCCTAGAGTCGCGGGTTCGAATCCACGTCGCGCAAAGCTACACGAAAGCTATCTGCGCTAGCCGTCCCTAATTTAGCAGTGTAAGACTAAAGGGAAGGCAGCTAGTCATCACCACCCACCGCCAACTCTTTGGCTACTCTTTACCAACGAATAGTGGGATTGACCGTCACTTTATAACGCCCCCACGGCTGAAAGGGCGAGCAATTTACGTTGAGTTTGGTGAAAAATTAATAAAACTGTCCTAAATGTATGGTGTTTATAGTCTTTGTATGAAAATGACGCATAGCTTGCAATGTTTTCTTCCCTTTTCACTGTAAAAAAAACAAAAAAAACATGTGTCATAAACTACGAGATCATAACTATATATGAATGACAAGTACCGCTTGAGCTCGTATTTGATTACATTAAAATAAATACTTCATAACGTGAGCTTTAACGACTAAAGTGACACGAATTTCTAGATAAGAAGATGAAAAACATTTTTTACCAGGCGTTTTTTCGGGAATTCTAGGCTAAAAGTGAATGTTTTTTTTAAATGTAAACTACAAAGTTAACTCATAACTTGGATTTAAAACAGCATTTTTATTGATTCCAATTTATTCTATATGACAACCACATGTTTCTATAGTGGTACTTTTTATTACTATCAATCGTTATTTATATGTTAATGGTATATATATATATATATATAAAATCAACAGTTTCAGAAGCAGCCCAAGCGACGACAAATAAATATAAAAAGTAGTGATTTTGACTAAAGCAATGAATGAATCGGAACATGTCCCAATAATCAGCAGGGCCTTCCTATCGTTGAGCAAGACCTAACTCTTTCCCGCAGTAAACACAATGAATGGTTATATTCTCGTAGTACCTAATTTAAACTATTTTTTAATATTTTCTGTAAATCATTTTCAGTACGACTTTGGAAAAAGGGTTATTAAAGTTATAATTTATTCCACATTCGAGAGAAAAATGAAATGTATAGGCTACTTAGCTCATATGACAAAAACTAAAGTCTCTTTCTGTTTCTTATAATTTATGTTTAAAATATTTGAACAGATTTCCTATTTTCATATATTAGACAACCTATATTTAACTATAATAAAGTTTGGAGAAACAGTATATTACATGTTGTTTAGGTTTAAAAGTAAAGAGATTATTATAATAACAGTCAAATATTAGGCCCGGCATGGCCAAGCGTGTTAAGGCGTGCGACTCGTAATCTGAGGGTCGCGAGTTCGCATCCCCGTCGCGCCAAACAGGCTCGCCATTTCAGTCGTAGGGGCGTTATAATGTGACGGTCAATCCCACTATTGGTTGGTAAAAGAGTAGCCCAAGAGTTGGCGGGGGGTGGTGATGACTAGCTGCCTTCCCTCTAGTCTTACACTGCTAAATTAGGGACGGCTATCACAGATAGCCATCGAGTAGCTTTGTGCGAAATTCAAAACAAACAAACAGTCAAATATTTAAGTGTAAAGGTTTAAATTACTTTTTCCCACTATACTTTTATTTTGTTCTCCGTTAGTGAAGAACCATTGATTGTAGGTTTTTGATATTTCATAACACGTGAAGAGTAAGTGTGATCTAAACTGATATATTTTCCAGAAATATTAGATTTACCAGACTGGAATACATAGTTGTAACGAATCTTGAACAGACCGCACCTCATGTATCAACAGACTCCTTTCTGTGCAGATCATTTCTTTGCTAACCGCATTCATCAAAATGTGCCACAGTCTTGTAAACAATGGCTGACAGATCATGTATTATGTTTTGCGCATGCTCTTTGATGCTTGAGCTCAAACAACGAATTGTACAGCCCACATAGCTAAGGTTACACCTTGGACATGTAAATTTGCAGATGACGTAAGAGCGATGCATTTTAGTGATTTTGTCTTTAAATTTAAATTAATTACTTATACTAAACTTGGGTTGTGGATTTTTTTTTATTGAAAACGGCTTTAATTTTTCTCTGTAATTCTATGGAATGTTTACCAGTGAAGGACAAACTACAACAAATTACTCCTTTAGTTTCAATATGTTTACAGATTTTAGGAATACACAAAATTTTTAAATAATTCTTAACAAGACACTCAATCAACTGTACAGGAAACAACTATTATTTTGTACATTTTCATAAACTATGGAGAAAGAAGTAACTACATTATAAGCCTGTTGAATTAAGTTATAAAATAAAGTTCTTAACTTCAGAAGGTAAAAAAAAACTGTCAACAGAAAAATGTTGGCCTGTAAACATTGGTTTATGATAACACTTAGTCTCAAAACATACCTATGTTAACTATCTTGTTATTTAAAAAGTAAAGTATTAACATTTTGTTCTTCTATTGCAAATTTAATAATGTTGTATCGACAGTTCAAGTAATTTTAGAAATCCTGAATAACAAATTTATTTCTATAAATAACAAAAGTATCGTCAATATATATTCTATAGTGTTAAGGTTTAAACCGTTGAAGTATCGTCAATATATATTCTATAGTATTAAGGTTTAAACCGTTGAAGTATCGTCAATATATATTCCATAGTATTAAGGTTTAAATTGTTGAAGTATCGTCAATATATATTCCATAGTATTAAGGTTTAAACCGTTAAAGTATCGTCAATATATATTCTATAGTATTAAGGTTTAAACCGTTAAAGTATCGTCAATATATATTCTATAGTATTAAGGTTTAAACCGTTTGAGACAATTTTCTAACCACTTTTGCTTCATGGGCCAGTCGAAAACACAGTAAAAATACCTTTCTATTGTTTCCGAAGACTTTTTGAACATTAATTCTCACTGTTTCTTCACTATGCTTGTAATATGCTTGAGGCAGCCAGCTATTGACATCGGAAGTACGTTCCAACACTTAACCATAACACTATATAGTAACACACAATAATATATCTATGACAAACAATCTCATAACCCCGTTTTCATAGCGACCTGGAAATAAGTTTATACATACAACTAATTCTAGACGAATTACGTATACACGCAATGAGTCAAATCTACACATACACAGAGTTAATTTATACACACCACACACACACACGAATAGGAGAGTCAAATCTAAACATACAAATTGTACATGGTCAATCATATCTATAGAAACAGACAATCACAACAAATCAAATTTACAGGCACGTATCGTCTCAGCACACATAATCAGTACCAGATGAGTCAAATCTACAAATGAGAGCAAACGTTACACAATTACAACTCCAAGGAGAGTAAAATCCACATGCACAACTAATTTTAAAAAAATTAAATTAGAGAGAAAAATACTCTGACTCTCCTGTAACTAGATGAGTGCATGGATTTCACTGCCCTTGGCTTATTTGAATAATTTTGGTTTCTCGTGATTAGTTGTTGAGAGTAATGTGGATTTAACACTCCTGGAACCGATTGTTTATCCAGATTTACCTCATATACGAGTTACCTGTTTACAGAAGAGTCAAGTCTACAGATATTCACGGCCTAGAAAATTTAAACATGCATACATGCAAGTCCTAGGATGATCAAATCTACACACACAATTAGTGTTAGAAGAGGCATACATACACACAAGGTCAGTCCTAGGTGAGTCAGACCTACACAGATATACAGAAACAACTAGTTTTGTTCAATCTAAATACATGAATACTTCCAGTAAAGACAAATGTATATTAAGATATAGTCCTAAAAGTATCAGATACACACACACACACACACAAGTAGTGACATTTAGTCTCATGACAACCAAACGTACACATGACTAGTCTCAAGTGAGTAACATCTAGACGAACAATTTTAGAAAAGTCAGATCTACGTATATAATGAATAACAGGAAAATGTACTCGAGATACACACAACTTGCAGAAGAATAAAATATACAAATCAGGATAAATCAAGTCTGCACAAAAATAATCCCACGTGAGTAAAAATACGCCCTTTATTAGCTACAGAATAATCTAGTCTACAGAGATAAAAGTCCTTGGATTGTTAAGTACATATAGATACAAGTCCAGGAAAATAGACATCTACAAAAACAATTAATATTTTATAAGAATTAGATCTATACAGTCAAATTTAGTCAAATAACTTTAATAAAGAGAATCAAATCTGCACATGTGCTAGTCCTAGGTGAGTTAAATGTAGACACACAAGTCCGAGTACAACCAGATCTACACACACAACTGAACTCAAGAGAGTCGGATCTACGTACGCCTGTCTAATCACACAAAACAAAAGTTTGACGTAAACATCGTCTCAGGTGTGTCATACCTACACATTGAACTTCTAGACGAGGTGGATCTACATACATATTAGTCCAAAGGGTGCAAAGGTACACACAACTAGTCTCAAAAAGAGTCAAATCTAAAAAGATGATTAGTCTGTATATACACAATTGTAACTAAATCAGGAAAGCTAAATCTTCAATCCAACTAATTCTAGGAGAATCCATTATACACATTCAACTAGTCCTAAAGAGACAAATTATACACAGAAATAGTCTGTGAACAATCAGAGCTACACAAATAACTTGTACCAGGTGAGTCAAATTATAAACTCAGTCTCAGGAAAGTCAGATCTACATATGCAACGAGTCCCAAGAGAGTCAAGTATACACACACAACCATTCACAATAAAACAAAGTTACACAAACACTCAAGAATCAAATCTACACACAACACCAAACCCAAGTGAGCCAAATCTACACACAACACCAAACCCAAGTGAGCCATATCTACACACAACACCAAACCCAAGTGAGCCAAATCTACACACAACACCAAACTCAAGTGAGCCAAATATACACACAACACCAAACCCAAGTGAGCCAAATCTACACACAACACCAAACCCAAGTGAGCCAAATCTACACACAACACCAAACCCAAGTGAGCCAAATATACACACAACACCAAACCCAAGTGAGCCAAATATACACACAACACCAAACCCAAGTGAGCCAAATCTACACACAACACCAAACCCAAGTGAGCCAAATCTACACACAACACCAAACCCAAGTGAGCCAAATCTACACACAACACCAAACCCAAGTGAGCCAAATCTACACACAACACCAAACCTAAGAGAGCCAAATCTATAAACACAACTAGTTTTGGAAGAATAAAATCTACACACACAGTTAGTACCAAGACAATCAAATTAACACAGACTCTGCTAATCACAAAACACACACACACATATTATATATTCAGATAAGAGTTGTTTTTTTTCACTTTGGCAGATATTGACATTTGTTTGTTGGATGAAATTTTCTTTTCTTTTTTCATCTCAGGCACGGTGAATTGATCATAGTTTGAGATACATTAATGCAGCTTATTGATTGTTCAACTTAGATTGTAGGTTAGGAATTAAAAGTGTTTATTTTCTCTGAGCATCCATTCATCTTTCGTTTTGGTCTTACACTACAATGAACATTTCAAAATAATACTCAGAGAAAGACGAATGAACGATTATAAAAGGAATCATTCCTAATTCACAACTTACAACTTAAACTAAACAATCAACTAGCTACGTCACTACATTAGAAACAATGATCAACTTATATATTCAGGTTAGTCAAATCCACACTCAAAACGACTTTCTGGTGAGTCAACTCTACACACACAACTAGTTCAAATCCACACTCAAAACGACTTTCTGGTGAGCCAACTCTACACACACAACTAGTTCAAATCCACACTCAAAACGACTTTCTGGTGAGTCAACTCTACACACACAACTAGTTTCACACTACACCTACTTTAATATCATGAGAGTCTGATTTACACAGATACTTGTCCCAGCAGTGTTAGATGTACGAAAACAATTGGTCTTAGGATAATCCAGTCTGCGCACCCAACTAATTACTGGAAAAATCAGATCTAATCACATATCTAGTCTTAGGAGGGTCTGACCTGCACACAGAACTAGTAACGTGAAGATCAGATCAATACATACATCTGATCCCAAGAAAATAAGATTTGCAAGTAACCTCAGAAAAATCAAATTTACACAAACCTTACTAGTTCCAAGTCAAACGATTCGACAGTCAGAACTACACACATAACTAATTCCAAGAGATTCATATCTACCGAGATAGGAGAGTTACATAATCAGGAATGGAAGACTTGTACTTTTGAAAAGACAGTTTCCTGGAATCGGAGTAAGTCTGGAGAGCGTGTCCCATGATGTGTATTTTATTTAGCAAAGAGCTTGCTTGGAAAGGAGTTAATCTGGAAAGCGTGTCCCATGAAGTGTAGTTTGCAGCTTGCTGGGAAAGGATTAAGTTTTGATAACATTCGGTACAACCAAATTTAACTCTTTTCAGGAAAACTGTTTTTAAAAATTACATATCACACACATATACCTTGAATTAATACCGTTTATCACAGAATTACTTAAAATCTCCGAAATGACAATGTCTCAGCCACGAATGTGAACCATTTTTAGTGATGTCCTAGTATTTAAATGAATTTAACTTGTAAATCAACATATACACTAAGCTAATAAGAACGTCAGTAATGTTTCATAAGATTCGTAACAAACTGAAATTCGATGAATCATTAAAGTTAAACTCAGTCAACAGTTCTTTGGAATCTCATTATACAAAATACTTTTGTCAACACACCAGATTACTTTGAGATCATTTTACGGTGGTTTGATTTTTATTTATTTATAGTATGAAGACCTTGGTGGCCCTTCAACCAATTTTTGCAATGTTTTTTTTTTTTTTTGTATTTCGACTCAAACACTTAAGAGTTTTGTTTTTTGGTTTTTTGAAATTTCACACAAAGCTACTCGAGGGCTATCAGTGCTAGCCGTCCCTAATTTAGCAGTGTAAGACTAGAGGGAAGGCAGCTAGTCATCACCACCCACCGCCAACTCTTGGGCTACTCTTTTACCAACGAATAGTGGGATTGACCGTCACATTATAACGCCCCCACGGCTGGGAGGGCGAACATGTTTGGCACGAACCCGCGACCCTCAGATTACGAAGCGCACGCCTTAACGCGCTAGGCCATGCCGGGCCCTTAATAGTTTTGTGAACACAGAATCATAGAATCTCTGTGTAAATAAACCAACCTTTAAGCAAAGAGTTCGCCGTATCTATCATTTATGGTATGTTAATGAGTCGCTTACTGGGACAGTATATAATATTTATTACTCAATGAGAGTGCATGCTGTTACATAAGTAATTTTAATTTCAAATTTTAATTTGTTCCTAGATTACAAAAAAGTTCCAACCAACCTCCAAGATGGGAGACGATTCACGAGTTGTTAATGGAGTTGATCTGGCTTCTGTAGACGACGAAGCTTTCTTGTATCAGCTGGTAAGTTAAACTATAGTTAACTGGGTAGTTGATTATCAGCTGAAGATACGTGTCAAGAGACACTGTTGTACAAACTAGCATTTATCATCTATGACAAGTAATGGTGTGAAACGTTAATGTAAGAATGAACAGTTTTAAGTATAGTGTATAATAAAACAATATAATATAGGATTACGACCGAAAATGTCGTCAACTGCGAGGGTGCTCAACTGACGAAACAATGCATCCTAATACTTTATAAGTAGAAACGCAATAAAAGTATATTTAATTAATTTCTAGTTTTGCTCTCAGTACCTAGCTTACTCTGATCGAAAACTATTATTATTGGCTCAATATTTTATTTTAGCTTTGCAGTTTAAAGGTAAAATCAGAAGATAAAATGTGTTCTATTTGATGGATAGAAGATTAGTATTACATTTAGTGACTAATTTTAAAAAGAAGCGATAACTAATGCCGTTTGAAATTTCATTTTATAATATTTCAAGCTCTGTATAGAATGATTACCACTCTTCGTAAATATTGTGGATTTATTTGCCAGAACGTGAAGTTTGGTGAATAAAATTCACGTTTCCGTTAAGAAAAGAACTAAATAGTCCGCTGATTAACAAATTATAACTGTATATCACATGCTATCTATACGTCTAAAAGTTGTTAGTGGTAAGTAAAACAAACAAACCGTTACATAAATATTAGTACTTTAACGATAATAACACATAAATAATAGTTGTAATTCCAAGTGTATATATTTACATGGCTCATTAAGTTTATTCTTAAAATTTTCGGGTAGCTTCGATAATACACACAAGTCGGATCTATTGAATATAATTATTTCGTAAAATTTACACAAAAAACTATAATTTATCCAAGAAAATAGATTCACAATAAAAATAACTAAAATAAAGTTGATCAGAACCCAATTTCTGTAACGGTGCGTTTCTTAAATGGCGAACCGATAAACAAATATAAAACGAAACGGTGAAAAAGAAAGCGAAAGGTAAAAACTTTAGAAATATAAACCAGAATGTTCTAAACAAAGTAGAAATTTTGAAACATTAAATAAAAATGTTAGAAGTACAAGCTGAAACGTTAATAATTTAAACAGGAACTTTATAAATAAAAATGTTAGAAGCACAAGCTGAAACGTTAATAATTTAAACAGGAACTTTATAAATCAAAATGTTGAGAAAAGAAACTGGTAAGTGAAAGATATATTAGTAATCTTTGTTATTTTATTAGTTGATGTATATATAGGACATGAACTTTTTTATTGTCCTGTATGAGCGGTTATGGTGTCTCGCTTTATACTGTTTCATGACTCCTCAGATAGATAACACAGAAGATATTGATCAGAGGAAATTAGTGAGAGCACGACTTCGAGAGGTTCAAGCAGCTTCTAGAGGTTAGTAATGCATCACGTGACAGTTTCCATTATAAACTAATCAGCCTCTAGAGGTTAGTAATGCATCACGTGACAGTTTCCATTATAAACTAATCAGCCTCTAGAGGTTAGTAATGCATCACGTGACAGTTTCCATTATAAACTAATCAGCCTCTAGAGGTTAGTAATGCATCACGTAACAGTTTCCATTTTAAACTAATCAGCTTCTAGAGGTTAGTAATGCATCACGTGACAGGCCTCTAGATGTTAGTAATGCATCACGTGACAGTTGCTATTATGAAGTAATCAGGTCTTTTTGTAAAATCCAATGTTTCCGCCCATGAAGTTCAGTTCAATTTCAATATCAGTGTTTATATTTATATCCACGTGATAGAAATGATCTAAAAAGTATATTTCATTCATTTGCAAATCTTTACTCGTCTACGTGTTCGATTAAAAAAAAATATTTCTCCAGCAAACAAACTGATGTAGATAAGTCCTGAAATATCCCCCGCTAGTACAACAGTATGTCTCCGGATTCACAATACTAAACTCAGGGGTTCGATATACCGCGGTGGGCTCAGCAGATAACCCGATGTGACTTTGCTATAAGAAAACACACAAGTCCTAACACCGTATTAAATTAAGGAGCATCATCCTGAGATCCAATATCAAATACTTTCTCACGTGTTACTACCATTAGGGTGTCACCTGGAATTTTAATGTATACAAAGCACTGAATTGTGTAAGATCTGTAAAGGGTAATAACTGTTTTCTGTAAAAACTTGACTTCAAAACAACAAAACCATTCTGTGTGTTTGATTACTACATTTAAAGATTATATATATTTTTTCTGAACAGTCTATAGGATACATATTAAGATCATTCATGCACACGCACCAAAAGTTACATTACCTCCTAAATCAAATTCTATTTAAAAGCTAGTTTTACGAATTAAAGTTCGTTATGCTGTATTTAAACATTATTTTTATTTCTATGTATTTTTCATATAAACAATTGAAAAACAACACAAACAACTCTTGTTTGAAATAATATTTTGGTTCATTTGTAATAATAAGCTTAAATTCTAGTTGGCCCGGCATGGCCAGATGGTTAAGACGTTCGAATCCGAGTCGCAACTAAACATACTTGCTCTTTCAGCCGTGGGGGCGTTATAATGTGACGGTCAATCCCACTATTCGTTGGTAACATAGTAGCCAAAGAGTTGGTGGGTGGTGATGACTAGCTGCCTTTATTCTTATCTTAAACTGATAAATTATGGACGGCTAGCGATGTAGCTTTGCGCAAAAATTCAAAACAGACAAAATACTTTCTAGTTTCTAACCTCAATATTCTGTCTTTTTTAAGTAAATAAACAATCTTTCACACTGTACTATATATTACAGGAGGGCCCACACAAGGATGTAACATACTATGCAACGTAATATGAAAACGACAGCCTAGAAGAAGGCACCCGCCGCCAACTCTTGGGCTCTTATTTACTAACGACTAGTGGAAATTGACCTCATATTATAAAAAAAAAAACACACGCTTAAATGCTGGTCACTCGATCTCCCTCGAAGAAAATAACATATTAAATGGTGTAATTTAGTTGGTAATGTGTGTGTTTGAAATATTTTAGTTGACTTTCTCCGGTACAGGCTTTCTCCCAGTGACTAAGCATAAGCTTTGAAGGCTTAAAACGCCAAATTCTGAGCTTTATTCGAGATGACACAGTGAAAATATCCCATTGTGTAGTTTTGTGCTTTTAAAATACAAACAAACATGAGGCACAAGCTCTGTTCAGTATGATGACACGTCACATGGACCACGAACTTCACTAACTTACATCAAGTTATCTGCTCTGTCCACCGAGGGAATCAGACCCCTGATTTTATCTGAAGACTTACCCTTGTCCCAAGGGGGGGGGGACTCCACTAGTACTTCTAAATATTGTAATACATTTTTTTTTTCACACACTTTATTCATTTGACAATATTTTTCTCACAAAATAACAGTTTAAACTAAAATGAATATATATATATATGATTATCATATTATTTAGGTACCTGAAAAGACTTGTGCTCAAATTGGCGATTCTTTGTAGAGTATTAGTGTAGAATTATAACATAACTCTGTAACATACAAGTTCGCTTCCATAGCAAAGCGAGAAGAAATGATGAAAAACAGAGAAAAGAACGTGAAGATGCCGTCAAACAACGTCAGAGGAAGCAGAAGAGAAGAAAGACGAACACTAGCTATGTATGATGGTATGGCTAAATCAGCTCCTGCCGGTGGACCTAAAACTATGGATATTAACATATACAAAGAAGGTACGTTACAGTCCTGGTAACAGCGAGTGTAAGTTTACATAAAACATTAAAAGCAGTTCAGAATGTTTAATGAACATGATAATTGGTTAGATGATATATTTGTATGGATGCTGTCTCGTGGAAGATGGCAATGTCTCCGTTTCTTTCTTTGAAATAAAACTAGATATCAATATTTATACGAGATAGTTTTCGTTAATGTAAGCAGCAAAGGTAAATTTATTTTCGGTTAAATATCAGTCAGATCTAATAAAAAACAACTGTAATTTAGGAGACTAAAGTGGAAACTTTTTTTTATAAAATCAATATATATATTTGTTTTCATAAACAACGTGGCTATTTATTTTCTTTGTATAGGTAAGCCTGGTTTAGATGAAAATCTGTTGTGGCACAACCGCAGCGCGATCTGGTGGAAGAATCAATTCGTGAACGACAAAGGAAGCCGATGAAAGAAATTTTAGCAGGTTTTGATGCGGCAGCAAAATCAGGAGCATCTCAAGCTGTCAAACAGACTGGGGGTAAATATATTAACCTGATATTTTGTTTTGTATTTATTTTATTAATTCTTGTTATGGTTAAGGAAAACCTTTCATAGCTTTTCAGAATAGAGCAATATTTTAAATGAAATACAGAGGTAAAGAGGAAATTGTTGAAGTTTTGTTTATAACAAGTAGTGGTTTTGTTTGTTATAATTAGTATATATATAAGGTAAAATTGTTAAAAAAACAACAACAAGTATTTGCTTCACTTTGTATAAGTAAAACAAGCATCATATACCTTTGTACACATTTCAAACTGCTAGCGGGTGAATGAAATGTGTTATATT
>NC_134837.1:23854281-23935039 GCF_004210375.1 Tachypleus tridentatus | reverse complement strand
AGAGCTATCATGGGAAGGTATCATTTAAACTGATGCCCCTAGTGGCACATCGATATGTCCTTGGACTTACACTGCTAGAAACCGAGTTTTGATACCCATAGTGGGCAGAGCACAGATAGTCCATTGTGTAGGTTTGTGCATAATTCCAAACAATCAATTAACCAGTAGGAAGTTATCATTATATCTATTTAGGAGTGCGTTAAATAGCGGATCACTTATAATGATTTATTCATAATTAACACCAAAATAGTCCATTATACCTTGCTGGCTAATTCCCTACTACAGTCATTTTGGTCATAGACGGTGTTTGTGTAATTCTCTTAGATCCTTCGTAAGATAAGGTTGAAAATTTGAGCAATTTCAGCATATGTCCTTGAACACTTTTAGTAAAAAACTTAGAAATCAAACGTTATATGGTAAACAAGTACATTTCCAGCAGACGGTCAGAGCAAGGAGTTAACAGCTAAGAGCGTTAACAAATAACTCTAAAAATACGACTTGTACAATCTCGTTTATCATTCTTAAATGTGGAAAAGAATTTACGTGTACGTCTTTTATCATTGCTTAACTCATATTTATACGTTAGCTGTCACCTCACAGTTCTGGATAATTTTCTTTCTTAGAAGCTATAATTTCAGCCTATATGCAAAATGAAGGAGAATTGCAGCGCAAGAATACTGAATAGTGTGTAAACTATAAAAAATAGTTCTTATCGTAATTTTTCTCCTTCTGTTTTTATCGAAGTTCCACTTACAATACTCAACAATAGAAACTTCAGTCAACATGAACTACATGTATTAGGATCGTTTTCTATTCGGTCGTACAAATATGAAAGAAAATGTGTTATTGACTTTTGAAACGAACGTATTTGCCTACGATTATAGATGCATTTATATTGAAATTAAAATCAAACCTACAGCAGTCGTAAAATTATACTTGCATTATAAAATTTCATTAGGAAATTTATGTTTCAGAGATTGATATAAATGTAATAGTGAAGTGAAATATCCTTAATAATGGTATTAAAATTTAAATACATATCTGTACAAGAATATAATTGAATATTAATCTGAGAGTTAATTAATCCATTTATTATTAAGCTCTCATAAAAAAAGATGATGAAAACTAATTCATTGGTTAATTAATTCGCCCTTAAAAGGATGCTTAACACCAATTACTTAAAACATTTATAATTAACTAATTTATAATTGTGTTTGTTTGTTTTTAATTAAGCACAAAGCTACACAATGGGTTATCTGTGCTCTCTCCACCACGGGTATTAAAACCCGGTTTACAGCAGTGTGAGTTCGCAGACATAGCGCTATGCCACTGATAAGGTCATTTGTAATTAAATCGGCATTAAAAAGGATGCTTAACACTAATTATTACTAATTAATCCTACAAAGGACACTTAACATTAATTATTATTAATTAATCCTATAAAGGACACTTAACACTATATTATGAATTATCCTACAAAGGACAGTTAACACTATTATTATTAATTAATCCTTCAAAGGACACTTAACACTAATTATTATTAATCAGTCCTACAAAGGGACACTTAACACTAATTATTATTAATTATCCTACAAATGACACTTAACACTAATTATTAATAAATCCTACAAAGGACACTCAACACTAATTATTATTAATTATCCTACAAATGACACTTAACACTACTATTATTAATTTAATCCCACAAATGACACTTAGCACTAATTAGTATTAATTAATCTTACAAAGGACACTTAACACTAATTAATCAGTTAATTAAATTTCTTGTCCTAAAAAGTCAATACCTTAGTTAAAACATATTGTTTTAATTATCAACCACGTGTTAAAAAAGTTTATGTGATACATTAAATGATCAAAAGCATTATTTAATATAACATATTTGAATGAGATAACAACTCACGGAGAAAATCACATGTTCAGACGATTGTTTGCTTGTTATTTGATGTTCGCACAAAGCTACTCGAGGGCTATCTGTGCTAGCCGTCCCTAATTTAGCAGTGTAAGACTAGAGGAAAGGCAGCTAGTCATCACCACCCACCGCCAAATCTTGGGCTACTCTTTTACCAACGAATAGTGGGAGTGATCGCACATTATAACGCCCCCACGGCTGAAAGGGTGAGCATGTTTGGCGCGAAGGGGATGCGAACCCGCGACCCTCAGATTACGAGTCGCACGCCTTAACACGCTTGGCCATGCCGGGCCATTGTTCAGAACGAACAAATATGTTTCACAATACTACACAGTTAGTCCGAGAGCCAAGAGATTATGATTACAATTCGGCGTTTCTAACATAAAACAACAGTTACTATAAATGGTTTTATAACACTAAACTCTAATTACTATTCACTTTACACGAGTAATCAAAGGTTTCTTTATTTTAGAAATAATATAAAACATTTGTAAACTAAATGAACTTGTTCACTTACAGTTTAAAACTGACCTTCAGTATACAAATCAACTTATAAAGTGCCACACAGTGTGGGGTATTTAAACATTTACTCATATGACAGCGTAATGAAAACAAATGTATTAGATACGTATGGGCCAAAAAATTGGAAGTATTTCGATCATTTATATAAAACAGCCTAGAGGTTCTATTTCAGTATTTTTCAAGTTTTTATGATAAAAGATAATAAATACCTTTCATTTCATGTTTTATAAATCCATTACGTTAACAACCCAAATAAGCTACTATGCACATTACACTCAGTTTCTAGCTAGAACTCGCGTATTTATCATTAAAATATAATACGTCAGATACATAATATTTACCTCTTGATGGTGTAATAATTTAAATGTGTAAAGAAATATCGCTGTGTCCGTCTTACAGTTTTGGCAATTTTTATGTAACATTAAAAATGTGTAATATATAACTTCTTTCAATGTTTCATAAACCATAGATACTATCTGAACTAAACAGTTATTATAATATAACAAATATGTGTCTTACCAATAAATATAATAAATCATCACCTTACCGATTACCATTACTCACAATACCAGAACTTTCGAACTGTCTAAAGTTAAGACACTAATAGCAAATCCCACACATACAATATGGAAACAAATGTTTAAGAATTACGAATGGCGAGCATGTTTGGTGCGACCGGGATTCCAACCCGATCTCGGTCGCACCAAACATGTTCGCCCTTTCAGTCATGGGGGCGTTATATTGTGACGGTCAATCCAACTATTCGTTGGTAAAGAGTAAGCCAAGAGTTGGCGGTGGGTGGTGATTACTAGCTGACTTTCCTCTATTCTTACACTGCAAAATTAGGGACGGCTAGCGCAGATAGCCCTCGTGTAGCTTTGCGCGAAATTCTAAAGAAACAAACAAACAAAGGTCAGGCACAAACTGCATGGACACTGACGTCAAGATGAGATCGTTTGCAGGGTGTCACGTGGTCACATGTTCAATGTGGAGCTGTGAAATATCTTCCATACATGTCATCACGGATGATTGCACATTCCTTTCTACGTCTTTCAAAACTTTATGTACCTTTCAACTTGGTTGTTTATCAAATACAGAAATCACCCGTATTATAATTCTTCGATTATTTAATTTTATAGATAATTTAAAAAAACAATATTCTGTGATTATATATAAAAAACTGACGTTTGTCATACATAATACCCAAAAACTGTCAGAGTTTCAGTCTACTTAGAATAAAATGAAAAATCGATTCATCATATGACCTCAAACTGAAGCCAATAGTATAACATTTAGTGTTAGCTATAACACTTAATTGTATGACAAGCCTCGAAATTAATTCTACTACAGCTAAAAATAATAAATGAATGACTTACCGTTCCTGTTAACAGTTCACTAAACATTGAAACTAATACTCATATTTTCTCGAACTTGTATCAAAGATGATCATACAGTCACTTATGCTGTGTGTGAAAGTGATAACCCCATCATTGTCTTACCATGTCATCAGTGGTTAGAAAAAAGCGACTGTCTTTACCCTTAAGGGTCGTCACATGATGTACTTTAAATAATTTATTTAACACAGTAAAACCTGCCATTTTCTATAGATTATTCACTTTAACTCATACAATACAAATAAACTTTGTATCATTGTTTATCATCGAAAACCACTGAACATAAAATTCAAAGATTAGTTTGGTCAGTTATATTTCATCCAAAGTTAGACACTGCTCTATTTCCAGGTAGTCATAGTATATATAATGTTTTTGAAACAGTGGATTTATTTATTCAGACGTAACTGTGCCTAGAATGGACATTAACAGGCTTGACAAAAGACACTTCTAAGTTGACAAAGTCACGATACATAGCCGAATCGGGTAATCACAGCCGAATCGTAGCCATATAAACATAGCCGAATCGGGTAGCTCGACCATATAAACATGAATTATTTTTTATTTGCACCTTATCAAATGTATAAAAATCACTACTTACAAATCAGAGTTCAGTGAATTTTCATATATGAAACTTACTTCTCATCATGGACTAATATTCCATAATTAGTGTATGTTTGTTTGTTTTTGAATTTCGCGCAAAGCTACTCGAGGGCTATCTGCGCTAGCTGTCCCTAATTTAGTAGTTTAAGACTAAAGGGAAGGCAGCTAGTCATCACCACCCACTCTTGGGTTACTCTTTTACCAACGAATAGTGGGATTGACCGTAACCTTATAACACCCCCACGGCTGGAAGGGCGAGCATGTTTGGTGCGACGGGGATTCGAACCTGCGATTCTCGGATTACGAGTCGAACGTTTAAACCCACCCGGCCATGCCGGGCCATTAGTGTATGTAAGTAAAACCTCAGGCACACATATTGAAACATTTGTTAAAAAACTTCGTAAAACCTATCATATCATTTACGAAAATTCCTTACCTTAAAAATAAATGTCTAGCTTATTATTTTAAAGTTAAATTACGCACCTCGAATATTAATTTCTAACAAATCTCTATATCATGTTTCATCATTACCCGATGTAAAATAATTATTATATGTGTAAAATCACACATTTCAGTCCAACGTTTGTGAAGAAAAATTCAAGGTATACTAATAGACTATTGAAAAACACTTAGTTGATCAAATACTGACTGACTCCTCAATGTAATAATACCTGCTATATGTATACATACTTATTAAAGTAGATTATTCGTTATCATAAATGAATAAGTAGTGAAAGTTTCTTTATTTTAGAAAATATAACAGACATTTCATACATTTGAGAACTTAACTGCCGGTCTCCGTCGTGCTGACTTACATCGAGATCATGATGATTCGATTTTTTATTTTATTCTAAGGAGACTGAAACATTGTGACAAACGTGACTTTTATATGTCATCACAGATTACTGTTTTGTAATTTATTTATAGAATGAAATAATCAACGAATGATAACATCAGTGATGTTCTTTTGTGTATTTGATAAACAACTAAGTTTAACTGTACATGAAGATATGATTACTAAGCAACGTCATCGACTCGTTAAGTTGAACTATCTAACAGCCCTACAATGTACATGTAACCACGTGACACCCTTCAAACACTCTTGTCTGGCCGTCGGTTTCCACACAGTTCAAGTCTGACCTTTGTAATTCTTAAAGCATGTGTTTCCATATTGTTTACGTGGGACTTGGTATTAGTGGCTTAACGTTAGACGTGTCTGAAAGTTCTGGTATTGTAAATAGCTGCGATCAGGAAGTCAATCATTTATAATATTATTGGTAGGATAAATATTTGCTATATTAAAATTACTGTCTCATTCAAATAATATCTATGATTTGTGGAATACCAAAAGAAGTTACGTATTCCACACTTTTAATGTTAGATAAAAATTGTCTAAATTGTAAGACGGACCATAAATAATGACACAGAGGGTTACAATGATATATCTATCTTTACTGTTATATTTATGTGATAATTATGTGAGATAATACAGATCAAACGTTGTATAATGGGCATAACAGTTTATTTGGATTGTTAACATACTAGATTAATAAAATATGAAAGAGAAGGTGAGTATTATCTTTTATCATAAAAACTTGGAATATATTGAAATAGAATTTCTTGGTTGTTTGTCCATTTTCCTTAGGTGATCGAAATTATTGTTGTTTTTTGTCGCATTTTTGTGTATATATATCTAATATATTTGTTTTATTTATGCTGTCATATGAGTAAATGTTTAAATATTCCATACTGTGTGGCACTTTATAAGTTTTGGTTTGTATATTGAAGGTCAGTTTTAAACTGTAAAATAAAGTACATGGTTAATATACTTTTCAAACGTTTTGTATAATATCTAACATAAAGGAAACTTTGATTTGTAAAGTGAATATTTATTAGTGTTTATTATTATAAAATCAGATTAGTGTTTAATTATAGTATTGTTGAGACATGTATTGTACGAGTCATGGCTGCCTAGAAACATGCTCTATACTTTGCGGTAGAATTATTTAATTAATAATTAAATAACAAATTAATTAGTATTCACCGTCCATTTTTTAGGATTAAGTAATTAATTGATGTTAAGCGCCCTTTTAAAGACATTATTTATAAATGATTTAATAAATTAATCTCAAGCATTGTTTTAAGGATGATTTAATTAATTATTGACATGATGATTCAAGTGCTATGTAAGTCATAGGCAGCCTAGAAACACGTTCTTAACTTTGTGGTGTTACTATGTAATGATCCATTATAGCTGCGTTTCTGGTATCGAACTACAATTTGAGCCCTCTATAACTTTAGTTGCGCTCTCTAGTGACACCTACTGTTGGAATTATAACGTCTTCATATATGATGACATCACCCTTCCCTGAGACAGCCACTCAGCGTGAAGTGCAGGGCTAACTATTGAGGTGCACGTGAGAGATAAATCTGAGTTCTTAGCAGGTTGCACGAAGCCAGGGCTTGTTTCAAATGAATATCATCTGATGTCTAAACAACGTATACTATTGTTTTGCTTACCCTGTATGTATTACCATCACCGTAAAAAAGAATAGAAAGGTGCACATCTCCATCATTTTGTAAATGAGCCGATGTATATGTAGATGTACTTCTACAGAAAGTTTTCTGTTTCATGAATAAATAAAACAAAAATTAAGGGTTAGAAATACTTTTATTCCACTTTTGAAATTCGTAAGTCATGCCGTGTTGTAGCCTACGGAGTCATAATTCTTCTCATAATTCATGGCATACGAATGTTTTACTGACGTCCAAGAGTAAAAACTGTAACATTAAGTATCCTTTATGTGACGTTATTTTAGTGTCTATATCTGACTGACAGATAATACTCTACATTGGTGCAAGTGGTTAAAACAGGTAACCCTTCTAGTTGGCCTTCGGCCCAATTCGGGGGGTAGTTACAGAATTTCCTAATAAAAAACTAATTTCTCCAGCTCTTTCAGAATTAAATACTATGGAAAACATCTATGTTCGTTATATAAATCTGCATGACTGCATACTTTAGAATTACATCAAGGTAAAGTTGCATCATTTCATAATCAGTCTTATCATATTTATCATTATATTTATGCGCATTTTCATCCCAATGCTAAAAGGTTTAATTTTGACCTAACCTTTAACTGTTGCATGCGATACCACATGAACTAGATCACTGATCATTACAAGTTCTACCACATGAACTGTTTCGTTTCTTAGAAGTTTCCTTATGTTTTAAGTTATTTCTGGGTTGAATCGTTCATAAATCATTCTTGTTTGTACATACAAGTGCTCATGAACCCACATTAGTTCACTCATTGTTAAGTTTAATTTGATTTATGTTGTGTTTTGCAGGCCATTCTATAAGAGTATGAAAAAGAGCACAAACAAAATTTTTTGGCCTGGTTTGGTTTGAATTTTGAGCAAAGCTGTACAAGGGCTGTATGCGATAACTGTCACACATTTAGTAGTGTAAGACTAGAGGAAAAGCAGCAAGTCATCACCACCCACCGCCAACTCTAAGGCTATTCTTTTACAATGAATAGGGGAATTGACCGTCACATTATAGTGCCCCCCGCGGCTGAAAAAGTAAGTATGTTTGGTGTGACGAGGATTCGAACCCACGACCCTCTGATTACGTGTCGTGTGCCTTAACCACCTGGCAATGCTGGGCCCGGCATTTTATATTCAACTTCATTAAAGGGCCTTTCTCATAGTATTGACTCTATTTATTTTAAGAATAATATAATATGAAATTTATGTCTTGGTTGCCTTATTTTATAAATTATTGATTTAGTGAAAGGAAACCACTTATGAAACTTAAAATTGTGATATTAGCGCAATTTTATGTCATGAAATGTGTTACGTAAAATAAAAAACAATTGTTGAAGGAGCCGTCAAGAATTGTTCAGTATTTTTATTCTTCACGCAGGATACCTTTTTTTGAATATGCGGCATAGCTACGTGGGGTAAGGCGTGCAACTCGTATTCTGAGGGTCGTGGGTTCGAATCTCCCTTGCACCATACGTGCTCACCTTTTCAGACATAGGGTCGTTATAAAGTTACGGTCGTTGGTAAAACAGTAGCCCAAGAATTGGTGGTTGGTGGTGATGACTAGCTGCCTTTCCTCTAGTCCAGTGGTTCCCAACCTTTTTTATACCCCGCACCTCTAAAATATTTTAATATGTTCTCGCATCTCTCACAGTAATTACTTATTTAAGAATAAAGGTGAAGGTGGCCAAAACAAATGTATCTCGCCCCACCACCTGGTTGGGAACCACTGCTCTAGTCTTAGGCTGCTAAATTAGGGACGGCTAGCGCAGATAGCTCTCAAGTAGCTTTGCCTGAAATTCATAAACAAACAAACAATGTATAATACATTTTGGATATAGTTATCTTTATAAATAGTTTAGCTTGTGATCAAAAGTTTATTATTATTATTTTTTTGTTCAGTAAGGCCGACAAATGTAAAGATTTCCACCAAACGACGACAGTTTTCTGCAAATAAGGAGTACAATGTCGAATGTCAGACAACAGGTTCTAAGCCTCCTGCACGTATCACGTGGTGGAAAGGCAGTACACATTTAACAACAGCAACAGAAATGATTCCCGTGCATGGCAACACCACTTTAAGCATATTGACGTTTATGCCGTCTCGATGGGATAATGGAAAGTACCTTTCTTGCCGTGTGGATAATCCATTTGTTCGTGACAGTGCCTTGGGAAGACGGTCTGACTCTAAACGTAACATGTAAGTTCGTTTACAAAAAAAAAAAAATTGAATGTTTTACCTTCGTCCTCCAAGTCTTTTGAAATAAGTACAAGTACTGTAAAACTTGAAAATAATTACTGTACTTCATGTTCAGTGTGCGTGTGTGATGATACTTATTAGAACATTCTGACTAGTACAACTTTGATTAATTCATATTGTTTCTAATAACACCAATATTTTACAGAATTGTGGCAGTGATATCTGTTCCTACAAAATTACAACAGTGACATCGTTTCCTAAAAAAGTTTAGCAGTGCCATCTAGTGCTACAAACTTCTACTAATGGGACCAGTTTCGATGGAAGTGTAGCAGTGGCACTGGTTCCTACAAAGCTGTAGCAGTATCTGTTCATACAGAACAGTAGCGGTAGTATGAATTCCTATAGAACAGTTGCAATAGCATCAGTTTCTACAGAACTGAAGCAGTTCTATCAGTTCCTACAGAAATGCTATAGTGACATCTGTTCCTACAGAACGACAATAATGGTATCAATTCCTACAAAACTGTATTAGTGACATACATTCCTTCAGAACTGTAGCAGTAGTATTTATTCTATTATAACTGTAACATTGTTATCCGATTGCATACATACGCGGAGGGGAATTTAAGAGGGATCGGCCGAACACTCCATTTTTGTGATGTAAAAATTATGCTTATATAGTTATAGCTCAAATTTCTTTTGAGAAAGCATTAGTATTTTTTGGGCTTTAAACTGTCACCTGCAATGACTTCTGTTGAGAGTTCGTTGAAACCATGTTGTTATTGTCAGGTTTTATAATCTGGATTATTAATAACCTGTGACTTGTTAGCGATAGATTTCCATAATAAAGGAACAACACACAGTTCACTTGTTTTAAAATAATATATTCAAACAAGTAATATGTATATACAAACGTTCGTTACACTGTTGGTTATCACAGTCTATCCATAGCTTAAAATAATTGTCTGTTTTTGTAAAAGTTCACACAGATGGGTTCAATAGCTTTAGAAGATAAATGACAATATGAATTATTCTTCTCTGCTCTGTTATTACAATACAGTCTCTGAAAATGTCGCTTAAACTCGCCATTATGCGCTAGGTATTGTTAAACTTACAATCACGAAATCTAGATCAAAATGATATTCTTTTGACGCGTATTTACACGCTAGTAAAAGTCTAGAATATTCCATGTAATACTAGATATCTCGATGCAAAAATACTCAATTAAAACAACAAATTTCAAAAACGTTTTGGTAACATGCCAAAACAATATAACAATGGAATGTACACACTACACAACGTATGATTCGTAAACAATTACGTAAAGAAACTTTCCATAAACTCTCACTTCAAGAAAACAATAAATATCACACCCACGCTATATAAACTATCCAAATAGTAACATTTCCATTAAACATTTGGCCGAAAGACCATCTCTTATCTACAGGGAGGAGAGGTCTGATTGAATCAGACAAGATGCAATAAACTTCGACTGAAACAGTCGTGTACATCTAATACAGGTCTGTAATGTTGAGAACAGTCAAGCTAAGCCTTATCACGGAAATAAAACTATAAACTGACAGTGGATTTCAGATTTAAGCATTTTTGTAGGTTTTATTTTCGTACAAGAAAGGAGCTGAGAATTGTACTGATCTTAAATCCACTTAAAAATTATCCGCTAAACAAGTAAATGTCTGGCTACACAATATACGATATATAAGATAGACCTTCGACACTTCTTAATGAACAGAATAAAGACCCTACATGGAATTGATTGCAGCTATATACGAATGTTTCTTGTCATCAAAAGAAAAGGACTAAACGTTACGACCATGGTACAGTAATATGTAGCTTTGCCGCTTTTATAGCCTTTGACATGCAATTAAAAAGGCTACTTTTTGTGCCATACATATGTCTGGTGT
The DNA here is from genome assembly GCF_004210375.1 of Tachypleus tridentatus. Classification (NCBI taxonomy): domain Eukaryota; kingdom Metazoa; phylum Arthropoda; class Merostomata; order Xiphosura; family Limulidae; genus Tachypleus; species Tachypleus tridentatus. The sequence goes on along the minus strand of NC_134837.1, from coordinate 23,923,927 downwards.
TCAAAAATACAAAGTTTGTGTTCAATTAGTGAATACTTGCACATTATAATTCATTTATATATATATATGAGTACAAGAACAATCTTTACTACTTACTTTTTATATCATATAACGTACAATGTTATGTTAAAGCTATATACTGGTCACCTTTTAAAAATTGTTATATATATTTTTTCAGACACTGCTAGTGATACAACCCAGTCACCATCTCAGTCATTTTCCGGTGCTGGCGATGACTGAGAGACTTGTGAGATTGACACTATTGAGCTGTATTCTTTTGATAAGGACACTGATGATATGTAAACTGGTCTAATTGAGCTCTAAATTTATTGTAGCACTGACAACTGTGTTCTTCTTGTTATCAACACACTTCACTACAGTAGTCACAGATCCATATTTAGATTTGTCATGGCCAATAAATCATTTAACAACTGAGTAAGAGTTAGTGAATACTTTAAGCAAACATTAGTTTATTATAAACTTGTTTATCATCACGTTTTTATGCAGGCTGTAGATGCTTTGTACCATTCCATTGAACATTCGTCAGCCAATAAAACATATTATTAGCAACAGTGCCCTTCAGTCACATATAACTCAGAATAAATATATGTTCATCAAATTGTTCGTACCATTTGCTTTTTAGCAAAATAATCCTTGACATTTCTTAGTAATACCGAGAAGTAAATTCTTCCAAACGTGCTGGTAACATTCTGGCTTTGCTGAATCATTACGCTGAAAATGGTGACATCCTGAGAGCTCATTTGAACCATCCCAAGGCAAAATATGCTGCATATTTATCTATCTTTTCACAAAAGGACATCAGTACTGTCATAGAATATTATGTAAAAATTATTGATAAAGTATAAAAGCTAGATTATACTCTGTTCTTTCTGATGAAATGAAGATTTACCAATATGTCTCCGTTTTATAGTTAGCACATGTGATATTAGGGAAGAATATATTGGATTTGTTAAGCTACAGGAGCTCGGATCATCAAATATTGTAATGATGTTGAGTTATCTCTAAATGAATTGCTACGTCAAAGATAAGATAAAGTATCCATCATTACTGGCGAAAGAACCGATGTCCAAAACAAATTCTAGAAATGCTAAGCCTTGTTAACATATTGCATGCTTCACCCACTTAATTTTAGTATTATAATTTCATGATCGCTTCGACCAATTCAAAATTGAATCAGTAAAATTAAAGGAATAACTATTTAGATTAAATCCTCACCTAATCGTTTAGAATATTAAAGGCATTCTATCAAAAGTGTATCCAACAAGGAGCAACTTCACTACTCAATGTGTGCATTACACGCTGGGTTGAGAATGTTGAAGGTTGGGAAGGGTTCTGTTTATGTCATACATTGTTACTTCACATGTGTGAGGTTATATGTATGGAAATAATCATTTTGAAAGTAAAGAATTGCTGAAAATAAGCCATAGCTTATCTAAAAATACTAGAATCCTTTAAATTAATTTTTCTTTAACAGCTTTAAAGTGTTTCATTTACTATTTTGCCTCCCAGTGGCTCAGCGGTATGTCTGCGGACTGGACTTACAACGCTAAATTCCGGGTTTCGATACCCGTGATGGGCAGAGCACAGATAGTCCATTGTGTAGCTTTGTGCTAAATTCAAAACAACAATAACAAGGACAATTTACTATTTAAAAAAAAAGCGTTTGTAAATTTCAAGGTCTGACAAAGACATCGATTCTGATGTTTCTCTAATAGAACAATGCTATAAAGAACTGATTTTACTAGGAGTAATCTTCGAAGGTTATTGACATCGTATCTTCAAGCACAGCATTAATAATATAAATAAATCTAATATTAATGTTAGCATGCCACGAATTAGCCAACGACAAGCCAAAACAACAAATACAGAATACACTTCTGTAGAGGATTACTTTAAGAAAAATACAGAATACAGTTCTGTAGAGGATTACCTTAAGAAAAATACTGAATACAGTTCTGTAGAGGATTACTTTAAGAAAAATACTGAATACAGTTCTGTAGAGGATTACTTTAAGAAAAATACTGAATACAGTTCTGTAGAGGATTACTTTAAGAAAAAATACTGAATACAGTTCTGTAGAGGATTACTTTAAGAAAATACTGAATACAGTTCTGTAGAGGATTACTTTAAGAAAATACTGAATACAGTTCTGTAGAGGATTACTTTAAGAAAAATACTGAATACAGTTCTGTAGAGGATTACTTTAAGAAAAATACTGAATACAGTTCTGTAGAGGATTACTTTAAGAAAAATACTGAATACAGTTCTGTAGAGGATTACTTTAAGAAAAATACTGAATACAGTTCTGTAGAGGATTACTTTAAAAAATACAGAATACAGTTCTGTAGAGGATTAGTTTAAAAAAAATACAGAATACAGTTCTGTACTTTAAGAAAATACAGAATACGGTTCTGTAGAGGATTACTTTAAGAAAATAGCAAACATTACTTTCTTGACCACGTCACACACACCAAACAAGCTCGCCCTTGTGGGGGTGTTATGATGTGACGGTCAATCCCACTATTCGTTGGAAAAGAGTAGCCCAACAGTTGGCGGTGGGTGGTGATAGCTAGCTGCCTTCTATCTAGTCTTACACCGCTAAATTAGGGATGGCTACCGCAGATAGCCCTCGTGTAGCTTTGCGCGAAAATTCAAAAGTTGACCATGTTATCCACGATCTTTCCTCCAGATTTGATGAACATTTGAAGCTAGTAGCATGAATACAGTTGCATTGCCATCAAAACTCACACAGTTGTTTTCTATCTCTGATATCAGACAGGCTATAGATTTTTACAGAGAAGATCTGCCATATCATTATATTCCTTATGAAGAACTTCATCAATGGAAGAAGAAACATGTCGAGGACAGTCCTTAGGTACTTTCAAAGCCGTGTTTCACTGTACCAACTATCTTTCTTTTACTGAAACACTTTGTAACACTGCCAGTAAGTTCAGGTTAATATGCACGTTTAACATCTGCTCTCCATCTGATGAATAATTATTTGAGGTATACACAAACCGTAGAAAGACTGAGTGCTCAAACTTTCATGTATAACCGTTATGACATTGGTATCAGTATTGAAACTGTAAGTTATTTATGGAAAACTACTAAAATAATATAATAGAATGAATTCTTTTAGGGTAGTTAACTTGATAACCAATTATTAAATAATTAACATAATATTATTGTATAAACTAGTAATATAGTTTTACAATTAATAACTATTCTGTATGTAAACAGTACAGAACTTTACTGTAATAAAACATACATTGTTGTGCAAACTTAATTCTAGCTCCACATGCAGTGCTACAATAGAATAATGATTTACTTTTAATTTTCATTGTATATTTACGTTTTGTCAATATTTCATGCAAAATTAGTTCTAGATTTAATATCATAGCACCTGTTTTTTTACACATTTTCGAGTGACATGTTTCCAGATCACTGTAGCATTAGCATTGTGTTGGTTTTTGATCTAACAAATTAGAACCTTCCTTTCTGAATAGGCCCGGCATGGCCGAGTGCGATAAGGCATGCGCTCGGAATCTGAGGGTCGCGGGTTCGCATCCGAGTCGCGCTAAACATGCCCACCCTCCCAGCCGTGGGGCGTTATAATGTGACGGTCAATCCCACTTTTCGTTGGTAAAAGAGTAGCCCAAGAGTTGGCGGTGGGTGGTGATGACTAGCTGCCTTCCCTCTAGTCTTACACTACTAAATTAGGGACGGCTAGCACAGATAGCCCTCGAGTAGCTTTGTGCGAATTTCAAAACAATCCTTTCTGAAATATTCTGTGTACAGGTCTTCGATTCCTAATGAACTGTGGCAGTAGTGTATTGTTTATTAGTTCCATATAAAAAAGTGGTAGAAGTACACAAATCAATACATTGGTATGCTTATTAGAATTATGACGTTGTATTTACTGAGGCAAAGTATTAATTACCGATTTAAAGTCACGAGTCATATATTAAAATGTCTTTTCTTCAGAACATTTCCTAGAAGAAAATAATTACAAAAGCTCAACTCATTAACATTTAATTGTAAAGGTACGTGTAGTAAAGTAACTATTCAAATCAAGACATTCAAAATTATCACAAAAAAAGCACTTTGACAAAAGATAGAGGTATGGGTGTTTGTTGGAAATGACAAACGAATCAAATTAATTTTAACATCTAAACAAAGAGTGACACACACATATATAAGACGGATAAAAAAACAACAAATGAGTTAGGAATTAGGAAGGATAAAACTTATTTCTAAAGAGAAATGGGCCGTATACAGCTATGAGGATGTGCTACTTGCGTCTGAAACAAATTAATTATAATATAGTAAAAGTAAGCGAACTTAATTAAATCCATATTTAAACTGTCACTCACTGTCTGAAAGTGTTTGTGGCAAGATTGTCGTAGCTAATGAAACAATGAAAAAACAAAGAAAATGAACAAAGAACGATATTATGGGATTAATAGGCTTAGAAACTATCTACTAAGTTTGGTATTTAAGCTCTGGGATGAACCAGAATTTTATATGAACAAAAGTATAACAAATAAAACAGTTCAACAACACTTAAGAACACAGGGGCTTGAACCACTCCCTGTGTACTTCACTACTCTTATGCCCCAAAAGTGCTATTTTTCTTACTCAGAAAAATTGTATGCAACTGAAGGAAAGGCCTAATCCGCACCTTGCTTGCACTGGATTATTATGGTAAAGAGATATGAACTTTAAAATCAATTACAAACGGAGATTTCCATATTTTTTACGGTGAAAAAATAACTACAATATGGTACTAATAATTATTTAAAATACACCATTTAGTTTTATATTTTAATAAGTGTGTTTAATAAAAGTTGTCTCATGATACTCGAAAAGTTCCGTTTTGTTGTTGTTTTTAATGAGACCCTAAGCTTTTAATGCAGTGTGATAATCGTAAGAAAATCAACATGTAATAGGATGTTTTTAAATTTCAGAAAATCATAAATGTGGATTTATAATATGTTGTTAAAAATAATTTACTGGTGCTTATTAAGTAATGAACTTCTAAACTGATTCTAATTAAAGTATCATTCAACTTTTATTCTTAATAAAATTTGATACGGATGTAGGTGAAATAACTACATTGTTTAAACTAAGAATTATAAATAGAACAATTGTTATAGTAGTATATATTGTAGTTGTTGTTTTGAATTAAGCATAAACCAACACAATGGGCTATCTGTGCTCTGCCCACAGATAGTGTTTATTTCGTCATTCATGCCAGTTATGCCCTGTATAGTTGTCTTACGTTAGTATATTTATAAAGTCAAATGTAAGAGCAGGCTTGAAAAAATATTGCGCTTAAAATTCGTTAGAACGTGCTTTTCTTGTTTACGTAGATGCTCCAGTGGTTACCTTATCTATGGAAGGCGATCATAAAAATCACGTTGTATACGAATCAGATGACGTATTTTTGAACTGTGATTTTCAAGCCAATCCCAGAGTCACTACAGTCCAGTGGTACTTCCAGGGTGAAGAAATTTCTGGCGATCCGGGAATGGGAATCGTCATTAGTAATCAGACTCTCCTACTGTTTGACATCAAAAAAGAAAGGAGAGGGTTGTATGGTTGTGATGCTACAAACATGGAGGGACGTGGACGAAGCTTGGACATCGAGTTGAAAATAAAATGTAATGTTTTATGTTTATATATTCTTATTTAGCACTAAGCCTAAGATATATTAACAATCTTATTAAACAGTTTAAATGTGTTAGTTGCCACTTTTCTTCCTAAGAATTCTTGCTTATGAATACGCACAAGCTGTACGTATTCCTAACAGGTTGTGACTACTTTACAATAAATATTGTAAAATATGATTGTGAAATTCCTTAAACGTTTTTCAACCATAGTGTTATTTCAAACATTTAAAACTTTAAAGTACATGGCAAAAATCAATTTCATTTAATAGTACATTTTTATTTAAGAATTATTATTTTTCTTTCAATGTTAGTATTAGTTTAATAACAGAAAAAAAGACAAAGTTAGGGACTTCAATTTTTCATTCAAAGACGTGTTTAAACCGTCATCAAGGATTACCTTGCATATTAATTGTTCGATTTATCGTCAAGTTCCTGTTGTTATACTGTAAATAAACATTTAAAGTGTTCTTCTCCTGAAAGTAAATCGATACCCAACATTAAGTAGAATTACTATATTTTTTATCTCCCTAATTTACTTGGTAAAATATACATACCTGAGTTCTTTATTTTGTATCGGGTTTTGATTACTTTTGACTTCAATATGTAATAACATAAATTAATTTAGATATTCAATAATGCTGTGATATTTCGTCGAATTCATTAACCTGTATTACACAGCGGGCCAACTGTTTACTTACTGAAAATGTATTAAAGAGTTCTTTCCTTTTTCACCAGACGTAAAATTGAAAAGATAATCTATGACGTACGAGCCTAATGAACCTCTTGATTGACTGTAGTTTCGCCTATTTAAGGCTAATCGACACAGCTTCGGGTAGTAATACAAACAAAAGAAAATCGTGGAAAGGATTTCGGTTTAAAATTATTTCAACTCAAACGGAAGCTTGGGGGGCATATATAACCGGGGGCGTTCAGAAATATCTTTCTCTTCGCCCATATCGTGATTTGAATGTCCTGGTGGGCATAATGTTAAAAGACAACTTGGGAAGAAATACCATTAGGCCTTTTCTAATGGTGAAGTGTAGAACTGTTTTACTTAAAGTGAATTAATTTAGGTATGCGGATAATGCTACGACATTTCGTCGAATTCATTATTCGATATTATACATCGGATCAACTGTTTAATGAATGTGTAGGTGTTAAAGGTTTCTTTTCTTTTTGAGTTCTTTATCATTCATTCTAGGAAAGGACTACTAGCCACTATGATACATGTTTATGCACGCCAGTTGTCCCAAAAATACCAATAATATTAAAGAAATATGAACAATTATGTGAAACATAACATATGATATAACACAAAGCAACTTGATTCACTTGTACGAATTCTAAAGTGCACGAAAGCAGATGATTTTTTTTTACAAACCATAGGAGCTTTCGTATATCTATATTCATATACCCATATCATATATGGAGCTATAAAGAGATATAATGAACTATCTTCAAGAATTAGTTAGCTTCTAATAGCCAAGTGTAACTAAATAAAACATTTAATAGTGATAAAGTTATCAGACATCCATCAACATACTAAATAGTTTACGAAACAAATGTAATATTTTGTTGTCAATGACTGGTTTGTTTTGTTTTGAATTTCGCGCAAAGCTACACGAGGGCTATCTGCACTAGCCGTTCTTAATTTTGCAGTGTGAGACTAGAGAGAAGGTAGCTAGTCATCACCACCCACCGCTAACTCTTGAGCTACTCTTTTACCAACGAATAGTGGGATTGACTGTAGTAGAATTATAACGCCCCTATGGCTGAAAGGGCGAACATGTTTGGTGTGACGGGAATTCGAACCTGACGCTCTCGGATTACGAGTCGAGTGCCTTAACCACTTGACCATGTCGAGCCTATTATCAATGAAAACTCAGTCTGAATTTTGCTAACCCTAAATAATTTTCAATGATACTCCAACTGCTAGTTAAGTAAAGGAATTTCCAAATGCACCTGATTCATTTAGTTATATATTTCATAAGTAATAGAAGAATAATTTTAAAAATACAAGACGTGTCACAAAATTAGGAGAAATTATTAATTAATTCTTAATGCCTTTAGAACATGATCAATAATTACAAAACAATATTTAACATATGCATATATTAATGACTCCAAATACAACAAAACCAAAAACAATAGGCGGCGCAAATAAAAATGCAGAAAACAAATATCTAGTGCGAGTTACATTGTAGGAAGAAAGACCTTTGAAGAAAATATATCACCATAACATAAGTACACGTGTAAGTTCTGGTATCTCAAATCTAAAACAACCTTTATCTATGTACAACCAGTTGTGAGAATGTTGTTGCTTTTAATGAAACAAAATTACAAAAATACAACGGATTACTACAGCCTTACTCTAAAGCTTACTTCACGAAGTTGGTAACGTGGTCCTCATAATGGTCCCATCGCTATATGAACAATATAATAAAGCCTATTATTAAACATACGAAACGGAATTTTTTTCTCTAAATCCTGATTTAGAGAAAAGCAGAGATTACTTCAGTTACAATATACATTTTTGTTTGTCCATGTATGAGTCTCGAACAAAAGTTGAGTTTCGTAGTCGGTATATTTCATGGTTTGTGCTGCAGTTTCACTTGTCCGTATCTTACGTACGACCCATGTTATTTTCGGAAAGGTTGTTTTAAAAGAAAATAAAACATGCTCTTTCCACGTTGTCTTTCTTGTACAAGTTATTATTAGCTTAAGTATTGTGTAAACACATGTAAATAAACGCACATATAAAAATATATAATTAACTATAAAATGTGTACAACCTACAAATCAATGCAAAATAAGTCTGTTTGCACAACCACACATAGTTTAGTTTCACCCTGTAGCATTGTTTGCTCACTATAAGTTATAAATCATGTTACACTTTAAGACTAAAGTACCTACAGTTCTGAAAACAGTAATAAACGAAATAATACTAAACGCACACGTATATAGTAACAATACTCTGACAACTGCCAGTAACTACACTGACAGGGGTTCTAACACCAGTAATAAATTAAAACATATTAAATACACACACATACACACAAACACATAGCAGTAATATTCAAACATGCCAGTTTAACAGTTTTAGCTGTAGGTTAAAGTTCAGATGACATTTCATTTAAAGGTGTGTGATAATAAATGTGTATAACAATGAAGCTTTCGGGAGAAGAAATGGATTCGAATTACTTACCACGACCTAACTATTAGTTTTAAAAACAGATGTTCTTTAGCCATACAGTAATAATGACAGTTATATGCATATAGCACAATCTGAAAAGAAACGATTTTCTTTTCAAGTATTTTTATTAAAACCATGTAATATGTATATCCCACCTTTTACGCCGTTTGTTTATATGCCATGCAGACAAACCCGAATGTGCATTGGAACAGCAACAGACTTACCATGCTACAACTGGGGAGATTGTCGAAGTGTTCTGTCATATCGCTGCTGACCCTCCAGAAGTTACTTTCACCTGGATGTTTAATAACTCGAAGCATCATAGAGAACTACTGTCATTTGTAAGTAGCGGAACACACAGCATTGCCAAAGTTAGAATAGAGAAGAAAGAAGATTTCGGTACTTTGACATGTAAAGCGAAAAACCTCGTGGGTATACAGGAAGAACCTTGTCGTTACGTTCTGGTTCAAGTATGTAAGTATATCCGTCATCATGACACTTGTGTAACAGTAAGTATATCCGTCATCATGACACTTGTGTAACAGTAAGTATATCCGTCATCATGACACTTGTGTAACAGTAAGTATATCCGTCATCATGACACTTGTGTAACAGTAAGTAGTATATCCGTTATCTTGTGTAGCATTGTTATTAAGGAACGACCGAATGTTGATTTATGTCACTGTTTCAAGAACGTTTGTTCACCCACCAACAAACCTTTCTCTGCCAATATTATGGGGTTTCTCAGACATGTGAAATAAAGATTTTGTTCTGAAGATTTAGTAATAAAAGAGTCTGTATGTATAAAATAAAACAATAATTATAATTTAGCGCATGTTACGGATAGTTACATAGATCAACTCAGTATATCGTGTTCTGTATATTTTTGCTTCATTCTAAATTTACATTTCTACTTATTATTCGATTCATTAGCTATAAAGATGAAAGTTTAGTCTTTATTAGCAAACTTTGTTTCATGTTTTGGCCGTGAGTTAAGCAAAACCGCATTCAAAATATGTAAAAGAAATGTTTCGTCATGTCATCAACTGACACCTTTATATACAAAAAGAGCTAAAGTACTCAAATATAAACGTCAGGTCAGCGCTTGAGACTTAAAGGAATTTCAGCTAATACACAAACGTCTTAATCTATATTATTATAATAGTACTGTTTGTTGTATGTCTATGTATGAGAGTGTGGATGGATCTTCATAAAAATTGCTGTGGAGGTTCATTAGGTCCAAGCGGGGGGGAGATACAAAATTTGTGATTTGTAGATTTTTTATGGTCTTTTTTTTTTACAAATAGATATAAGAGAAACACCTTCTTATGTTCTAATTCATGTTTAAATTCGTTCAAGCTATGAAATAGCTATTATTACTGTGAAATACAAGGCGAGTTCACTATATTTTTAACATGCATTCAGAATGAATATAAAGAAGAATTTGGTAGAATATTTAACTAAACCTTATGTTATGCAGTATAGGAGTTCATCATATCATAGTACTTATATTCATGATTAGAGTACCGTCACATTAAGGATACATTTCACCTGAGCGAACGATATCCATTTAGTTTATGTATCGAAAAATAATGATGCTTCATGAATTTATAAGTCAGTGTTCTTCCAATCAATATAAATAACACCATAAATTAATAACAAGAAAGAAAAACGGAGAACATAAACGGAGAACATCGCTTACAAAAATGTATTACTAACATGTGTCACAAGAGTTACTTAACTAAGTAGAATTAATGTGTGCAGATAACATTACGAAAATCAAATCAAATGAGGCTTGGTAAACAACAGTTAATCATCAGATATTAGCGTACGGTTGACTTAAATTGAAACAACTCCTCGGTATAAGTAAATAATAATGTGTTATTAATGTTTATCCGAAAATCTGTCTTGTTAATTACTTTGACAAAATTGATAATAATTACAATTCACTTATGTAGTACAGTTCACACCATAACAGTCGTTGTTCATGAAAATTGATGATATAAATAGGTCCTAGAGCATTAAAATCTTTTTTGACGTTTGGAAGACGGTCTTGTCATAGATATGACACTCATAGTGTAATTGAAATAATATTATACTCTTTACAATTTTTAACACATGTACATATATCCTTTCATTTTAACATAACTTACACATAAGTCAATCACCTTATTAGACAAATAAAACTATCTTAAATAGAGCCTAATATATAACTTAAATCTATGTCTTCTCGTCCTGTTTTCTTCAGAATACAATACAAAGACATCTTAAGCCTTTTTTCGATCGATCTTCTGAATAATATAAACATTAGCTGGATCACCTCTTACTGTTGTTTTATCAAGAGAAAACAGCTTAAAAGATCTTAACCTATCCTTATCAGATAACCATTCCATCTCCTGAATTATCCAATAGTTCTCATTTGAACCCCTTTTAATAAGTGAATATCCTTTCTAAGATAAAAATACTAAACTATACCCAGTACTTACGTGAGACCTAACTTAGAGATTGGTACACGGAAATAATATAATTACCTCTTTCGACATTTATTTAATATGTCTATAAATAAGTCTAGAATTCTTGTAGTTTCAGTAGTAGCAACACATTATTGACAAGATGGCTTGACTGACATAGCTACTCTGCCACGACTCCAACATCCTCTTCTTCAGTCACGTTATTTCACACTCGACAAATCTTTAAAGATTTCTTACTCTACACATTGTTAGGTTCTTGATTACACAGCACATTGTAAAATTACTTCATTTAACTTTTCACATTAATAATCATATTGTTTAAAACGTATCCCCTTAATCCACACTTTGTTGCATGCATTCTTTACTAAAGCACTCAACATACCTAACATATTGTTTAAAACGTATCCCCTTAATCCACACTTTGTTGCATGCATTCTTTACTAAAGCACTCAACATACCTAACATATTGTTTAAAACGTATCCCCTTAATCCACACTTTGTTGCATGCATTCTTTACTAAAACACTCAACATACCTAACATATTGTTTAAAACGTATCCCCTAATCCACACTTTGTTTGCATGCGTTCTTTACTAAAGGCACTCAACATACCTAACATATTGTTTAAAACGTATCCTTAATCCACACTTTGTTGCATGCGTTCTTTACTAAAGGCACTCAACATACCTAAATATTGTTTAAAACGTATCCCCAATCCACACTTTGTTGCATGCATTCTTTACTAAAGCACTCAACATACCTAACATATTGTTTAAAACGTATCCCCTTAATCCACACTTTGTTGCATGCGTTCTTTACTAAAGCACTCAACATACCTAACATATTGTTTAAAACGTATCCCCTTAATCCACACTTTGTTGCATGCATTCTTTACTAAAGCACTCAACATACCTAACATATTGTTTTAAAACGTATCCCCTTAATCCACACTTTGTTGCGTGCGTTCTTTAAACATACCTAACATATTCTTTAAAACGTATCCCTTAATCCACACTTTGTTGCATGCATTCTTTACTAAAGCACTCAACATACCTAACATATTGTTTAAAACGTATCCCTTAATCCACACTTTGTTGCATGCATTCTTTACTAAAGCACTCAACATACCTAACATATTGTTTAAAACGTATCCCTTAATCCACACTTTGTTGCATGCATTCTTTACTAAAGCACTCAACATACCTAACATATTGTTTAAAACGTATCCCCTTAATCCACACTTTGTTGCATGCATTCTTTACTAAAGCACTCAACATACCTAACATATTGTTTAAAACGTATCCCCTTAATCCACACTTTGTTGCATGCATTCTTTACTAAAGCACTCAACATACCTAACATATTGTTTAAAACGTATCCCCTTAATCCACACTTTGTTGCGTGCGTTCTTTACTAAAGCACTCAACATACCTAACATATTGTTTAAAACGTATCCCACTTTGTTGCATGCGTTCTTTACTAAAACACTCAACATTAATCCACACTTTGTTGCATGCGTTCTTTACTAAAGCACTCAACATACCTAACATATTGTTTAAAACGTATCCCTTAATCCACACTTTGTTGCATGCATTCTTTACTAAAGCACTCAACATACCTAACATATTGTTTAAAACGTATCCCTTAATCCACACTTTGTTGCATGCGTTCTTTACTAAAGCACTCAACATACCTAACATATTGTTTAAAACGTATCCCCTTAATCCACACTTTGTTGCATGCATTCTTTACTAAAGCACTCAACATACCTAACATATTGTTTAAAACGTATCCCCTTAATCCACACTTTGTTGCATGCATTCTTTACTAAAGCACTCAACATACCTAACATATTGTTTAAAACGTATCCCTTAATCCACACTTTGTTGCATGCGTTCTTTACTAAAGCACTCAACATACCTAACATATTGTTTAAAACGTATCCCTTAATCCACACTTTGTTGCATGCATTCTTTACTAAAGCACTCAACATACCTAACATATTGTTTAAAACGTATCCCCTTAATCCACACTTTGTTGCATGCGTTCTTTACTAAAGCACTCAACATACCTAACATATTGTTTAAAACGTATCCCCTTAATCCACACTTTGTTGCATGCATTCTTTACTAAAGCACTCAACATACCTAACATATTGTTTAAAACGTATCCCCTTAATCCACACTTTGTTGCATGCGTTCTTTACTAAAGCACTCAACATACCTAACATATTGTTTAAAACGTATCCCCTTAATCCACACTTTGTTGCATGCGTTCTTTACTAAAGCACTCAACATACCTAACATATTGTTTAAAACGTATCCCTTAATCCACACTTTGTTGCATGCATTCTTTACTAAAGCACTCAACATACCTAACATATTGTTTAAAACGTATCCCCTTAATCCACACTTTGTTGCATGCATTCTTTACTAAAGCACTCAACATACCTAACATATTGTTTAAAACGTATCCCCTTAATCCACACTTTGTTGCATGCATTCTTTACTAAAGCACTCAACATACCTAACATATTGTTTAAAACGTATCCCCTTAATCCACACTTTGTTGCATGCATTCTTTACTAAAGCACTCAACATACCTAACATATTGTTTAAAACGTATCCCCTTAATCCACACTTTGTTGCATGCATTCTTTACTAAAGCACTCAACATACCTAACATATTGTTTAAAACGTATCCCTTAATCCACACTGTTGCATGCATTCTTTGCTAAAGCACTCAACATACCTAACATATTGTTTAAAAACGTATCCCTTAATCCACACTTTGTTGCGTGCGTTCTTTGCTAAAGCACTCAACATACCTAACATATTGTTTAAAACGTATCCCCTTAATCCACACTTTGTTGCGTGCGTTCTTTGCTAAAGCACTCAACATACCTAACATATTGTTTAAAACGTATCCCTTGATCCACACTTTGTTGCGTGCGTTCTTTACTAAAGGCACTCAACATACCTAACATATTGTTTAAAACGTATCCCCTAATCAGGCTTTGTTGCATGCGTTCTTTACTAAAGCACTCAACATACCTAACATATTGTTTAAAACGTATCCCTTAATCCACACTTTGTTGCGTGCATTCTTTACTAAAGCACTCAACATACCTAACATATTGTTTAAAACGTATCCCTTAATCCACACTTTGTTGCGTGCGTTCTTTACTAAAGCACTCAACATACCTAACATATTGTTTAAAACGTATCCCTTATCCACACTTTGTTTGCGTGCGTTCTTTACTAAAGCACTCAACATACCTAACATATTGTTTAAAACGTATCCCCTTAATCCACACTTTGTTGCGTGCGTTCTTTACTAAAGCACTCAACATACCTAACATATTGTTTAAAACGTATCCCCTTAATCCACACTTTGTTGCATGCATTCTTTACTAAAGCACTCAACATACCTAACATATTGTTTAAAACGTATCCCCTTAATCCACACTTTGTTGCATGCATTCTTTACTAAAGCACTCAACATACCTAACATATTGTTTAAAACGTATCCTTAATCCACACTTTGTTGCATGCGTTCTTTACTAAAGCACTCAACATACCTAATATATTGTTTAAAACGTATCCCCTTAATCCACACTTTGTTGCATGCATTCTTTACTAAAGCACTCAACATACCTAACATATTGTTTAAAACGTATCCCCTTAATCCACACTTTGTTGCATGCATTCTTTACTAAAGCACTCAACATACCTAACATATTGTTTAAAACGTATCCCCTTAATCCACACTTTGTTGCATGCATTCTTTACTAAAGCACTCAACACACCTAACATATTGTTTAAAACGTATCCCCTTAATCCACACTTTGTTGCATGCATTCTTTACTAAAGCACTCACCATACCTAACATATTGTTGAACACATTCTTATCTATTGTCGTCTTATTCTACAAAGTGATAAGAAGGTTAGTAATTGATTGTACCATCTGCAAATTGATAAGATTGAATTTTATCTTTTTCGATATGTTGATTAATAAATGTATTATTTAATTTCTTATCTCGCTATAAATACATTTTTTATCTAATTAATCATTATATACAAAAATTCTTAAATTTATGTTTACTGAATATTTTTTTATTTCATACATTAGCATGTTTTATTGAATTTGGCCTTACATCGTAAAATACATTCTTCATTGACCTTGTCATATTGTTATAACACATTGAATGTACGTAAATCTTTACTGTGTACATAACATGCCTTGTCATATTGTTATAACACATTGAATGTACGTAAATCTTTACTGTGTACATAACATGCCTTGTCATATTGTTATAACACATTGAATGTACGTAAATCTTTACTGTGTACATAACATGCCTTGTCATATTGTTATAACACATTGAATGTACGTAAATCTTTACTGTGTACATAACATGCCTTGTCATATTGTTATAACACATTGAATGTACGTAAATCTTTACTGTGTACATAACATGCCTTGTCATATTGTTATAACACATTGAATGTACGTAAATCTTTATTGTGTACATAACATGCCTTGTCATATTGTTATAACACATTGAATGTACGTAAATTTTCACTGTGTACATAACATGTTTAGACATTTCCTGGCTTGATGTACGTGATATTTTCAGGATTGGTTCGTACTTG
Organism: Tachypleus tridentatus; assembly: GCF_004210375.1. NCBI lineage: Eukaryota > Metazoa > Arthropoda > Merostomata > Xiphosura > Limulidae > Tachypleus > Tachypleus tridentatus. Next base: position 23,907,916 of record NC_134837.1, on the reverse strand, counting down.
ACACTGTGCACCCATGGTCCTCGATACACACTGCTTTATCCAAACTATACAAAACTATTCAATTTTTACCTAAAATTTTATGTAAGTTTAATTTTAGCATTTAAACTGGAGAAAATAGCTTTATAAATATTCTAAACAGTCGGTAAGCTTATTTCTAGCGTCTTTATTAGGATAAATATTGTTCTTTTTATAGCTATTAATCATAAATAGGTTACGTTCTAACTAATAAGTAAGTGAAATACATTACTCGTATGAAAGTAAGCTCCAATTAAGCTTCGTCGAAGCATGCAATATATATAGCTCTTTCTATAACTTCTGAGGTAGGAAAATGGATGCTTTTCTTTTACACAGATAACAATAAAGTTTCAACAAAGCTGCAACATAGAGCTTGTTTAGCACGTATTATATGCATTCCGTCATAACTATATATTTTACTCTGCCATCCAAGCTAGCAAAATTAGCTTTTATTTTCGCATTCAAACGGAAAAAAACTTGCGTCTTTGCATTCAAGGTATTATAGTGTTTTTTGTACATTAAGTTAATTCACTTTTTCAGTACTTAAAGTTTATTTTTACACAGAATATTTCCACATTTTGTAGTTGCATCTAATGCATATTACTTAGATTTTTTCATGTTTCACTTGCATTTGAATTATTTACGGAAAATTGCCAACAAACACCCATTATGTGTTATTTCTACGTTGTGTTTACGATATAAGCCTGTGTATTCCTTTTGTTAGGAATATTTAATACGCATAATAGGCACTGCGCTAATGCTTTTTTCTGTTTAATATAATATCTGGCGTAATATTTCAAGGATTTACGGAAGAAATACGGCTTAGATCATTACTTTGTGAATGCTTTATAAGAAATCGAGAATACTCACAAGTTATCCGATCAGATGGAAACTAGCCACATCATTATAATCTTCTTATTTGAAGGTTACTCTGAAATTAGGGTGAAAGCATTTCATAACAAGCTGTTCTATCTCTGATGTGTTCGAATTTCTTAGTAATGTTTAATTTTCGAAGTTTGAAAACATGCGTAGATCAGTGGTGATAACACTATATAATATAAAGTTAGAACAGTTCATCTGACGGAGTAAACTTCAACTTGAATACATTTATTACATTCTATTACTGTGTAAAATATTGCCACAACTGTTTGAACTCCAGCACTATCAACGTAGTTCAAACTTTTTTTAATTACTTTTGCATAATGTAATGTACATTTAGTTTCATTTTAGTAAGTTCTCTCGCTTTACAAACTCTCCGGATTACTAGATATTTGTAAACCGGATCTTGTATAAGAGAAGCAACATGATAGGACTATTTAATTAAATAGCGATATCATTGTGATCTAAGAATGTAAGCAGGAAAATCTTAAGAAAGTTTGTTTGTTTTTTTGAAATTCGTGCAAAGCTACACGAGGGCTATCTGCGCTAGCCGTCCCTAATTTAGCAGTGTAAGACTAAAGGTAAGGCAGCTAGTCATCACCACCCACCGCCAACTCTTGGGCTACTCTTTTACCAACAAATAGTGGGATTAACCGTTATATTATAACGCCACCACGGCTTAAAGGGTGAGCATGTTTAGTGTGAAGGGAATTCGAACCCGCGACTCTCAGATTAGGAGTCGAGCGCCTTAACCACCTGGTCATGCTGGGTCAATATTTTAAGGAGATACTCGGAAAGTATACATGAAGAATCAACATTTAAGAAAGTTTTAAAGCAAGAAAAACACTCAAAAGCGGAATAAAAAAGGATAAGTTTATGAAATACCAGTTAAAGTTCCAATAACGCTATGAAGTAAAAATGTCGTTTATTAAGTAAGACTGGTTTCTGTTAAAGTCGTATATATAAATATAATGTTTATTTTGTTAAACTTTATTAACTACGCTTTTAACAATCTAATCTAGGACATTGTGGATACTATAAGATATATATATATATATGATACAAAAATTCTGTATGATATAATAAAATAACAAAAAACTCTATTTGAAATACTAATCTAGAAACATAGCCATAAAATGTTCCAAGAAATGCTCAGATAGCAAGTATCTGTAGTACATAAGCTTTCACTACGGATTTTCACTTTACAAATCCTTGTTGGGATATAAAGAACGAGATGTCTGAATACGAGGAAAATCAACCAATTTTTGCGCCGGTGTTTCTTTATTTCAAACTTTTTTTACGTGCCCCTGACACGGTATCTAACAGGCTTTGCTCTAGAAACAGTGTTAAATCATATTACTGTTTTATAATTTACACTTCTAATCACACTAAACAAAGCCATTGAACGTTGTTAAATATTTTGTTTGAATATATATATCATCCAGTTCTTTTCAGGGAGCTGCAGGGAAAATTAGAATTCGTTTGTTTTTTGCTGTGGTTAGTGAAACTAAAAGATACAAGATTTGCAGTCCTGATTTATAAATACCAAACGTTTTACGTGGAAACGTATATTTTAGAACAAATATAATGGAATAAGTTTGGAGAGTTGTTTATTTCACAAGTTTTAAAACTACGTGTTTGTTTCTTAACGTCCATCTGTGTGATGAACTTGGTGTAAATTGCATATGTTATTGTGTTTGAAGAAGTTACCCCGGTCCTCATTTTGATAAATTGCTGTAACTTTCTAGATAAAATTTATTGGGTTTATTTTTGGTTGTAGTAGACAAGGCTGGGCAAGCCTATATCTCTTACCAAACCGTATTTAATACATAACAATAAAACACAATGTAATCAAGAATGAAAAGTTTCTCGATACACGAAGTGTTTATAATAAAACAAAATCAACCTGTATATTACAATTCTCCAAATTTAGTCATGTTGCCACCTAACTTGCAGATCATATTTTGTAGGCACAAAGAAAGCCACAAAAAGACAATAATTTTTTTAGAGAATAATGAGATATTCTGATCTGAATCGAAGTGCACTTGATCAGTAATGAAAATAATTCCATGTATAGTGTAACTGGTTACAGGAAGGTATGCATCTCTGAGGCTTACCTAAACCATCAGGTCATCCCTTAAGTAATGTCCGATTTTGGGTTCAAAAAAGAGAAAGGATTTCATATGCTTTTAATGTTATTTAATCAATAATGTATGTTCCATTATTATTAATTACTTCCTGTCAATTATTCACAAGCTTATGAATGCCACTTCTATAAAATTCTTGAGGTTTGGAGGAAAAGAATGTAGATAGGGTGGTTTTGACATCTTCATGTGTTCCAAGCCCTTTTCCATCAAGATAATTCTGCAAACTTCGGAACAGGTGATATTCAGATGGGACAAGGTCTGAAGAATAAGGAAGATGTGGAAGTTTTTCCCAGTCTAGTTCTTCAGTATCTACAGATACGATCCTTGCTGTATGGAGCCGTGCATTATCCTGGTGTAACACAACACCTTTATGATTAATCAAAGCAGGCCTGTTTTCTTTCAGTTCAACATTCAAGCGCTCTAACTGTTAACAACAGAAGTCTTAACCAAACACTTAACAAGACTTTCCTAGGGTGGAGGTCCATTTTGGGCTCTGCTTCAATCAGTTTACTTGCACTAAGCCAGTGTCTGTGGCGCTTAACATTTTTCATCTCCTCTCACTAACCTGCCCAAAAAAGTTACGTTAACGAGAGTGCAGAGAAGTGCAAATGACCAATCTTGCTCTAAGGTTGGCTTCTATCAAATCATGGGGGACATTTTCAAGCTGTTGCAGATGACGGTGAACTGTTGAATGGGTTGAATTAAGCTTCTGTGCTAGTTCTTCAACTGTTACAGCACAATCTTCGTGAAGTTCAGCCAGCAGCAAGTCATCATTAAACTCAACAGGACCACCTGAATGTGGAGCATCACTTGAGCTTTAGTCACCTGATCTGAACTTCTGAAACCACTTTTGACATTTTCTTTCATTGAGATACTGCACCATAAATACCTTGAATGTTTTGTGTAGTTTCTAGTGCACTATTGCATTATATGCCTAATGTGCTCCTCAGACACATCCATCTTCATAAGGGTTTATTTAATTAATGATCTGAAAAAGTGGAGTTGGGTTAGTTTCTTTTATTTGTCTGAACATTTTTTATACACGTCCTACTACATATTATAGTCATTAAATCCTTCTACAAAGACAGAAATGATGATACACTTTCTGTATTAAAATTTCGGACATTACTTTTGAGATGACCTTAAAGTTCTGGTAGCGAAAGACGTCCTAACTACCTTCGCGAAATTCATAGGCAAAGATACTAACGTTCTAAGCAAACCCAACCAACAAGAAGGAATACTATTTCAAGCAAAATATCTGGTTACTGAACCTGATCACCAACTTCGTTGCCAAACTCCTTGCGACAAACGTAAAGCTAATATTTAACGAAGTAAGGAGCCTGAAATAACAGATATAACCAAAAACATTCTGAAATACTTTTATATAATGAAAAGAAGATTAATGGTTTACTTGAGGTGGTCCAGGCCTTTAATGATTATTTTATACATTCAAATAGTTTTTATTTTGCTTTGTTTCTTTCTTCTTTTTTTTACATTGACTTTTCCTTCATACCCGGCCCAAGTTCGAATTTCCGTCACACAAAACATGCCCGCCCTGTCAGCCGTGGGAGCGTCGTAATGTTACGGTCAATCCCACTATTTGTTGGTAAAAAAGAGTAACCCAAGAGTTGGCGGTGGATGATGATGACTAGCTGCCTTCCCTCTAGTCTTATAGTCTTACACTGCTAAATTAGGGACGGCTAGATCAGATAGCCCTCGTGTAGCTTTACGCGAAATTCAAAACAAACAAACAAACGTTCATACTCCACCCATTCAGTGGTGTTCCTTTCTAATTCTCATTCGTTGACAACGATTAATTAAGGCGGTCCAAACATTTCTCTGTCGTGAATTATTCATCAGTATCGTCAATTTTGAAAACAGTTACGGCAATCTTAACATCTATGTAAGCGTTTTTTTAATCACTAGGATTTAAACCTTATGAATTAATATTAAAAAATTATTAGGCGAAACATTAAAATCGCTTTAGCGAGACAAATTATTTCTTTATAACAGTTCTTAAAATTAGGAATAGTAATAATAAAATTACTGATATAAAACGTATTAAAATTCTGAGGTAATAATAAACAAGAGAAATAAAAAATGAAAATATTATTGTCACTGACTTCAAAGCAGTAATGAAAACTTTATATTAATTAACAGTCAGAGCACCGAAGTAATCAATGTTAAACTTAATTTAAAGAAAGCACAAATAAACAATTTAAAAAAAAAACACTTAACGAAACTAATCCGAATAACCAGGGACGTCTGCAAAAAAAGATTCTCAGAGATGATATGCGGGTTTGAAACTTCGTATGAGGAAGCCACTTAAGTAAATTACATTGGTATTCATCACGTGAAATTTTGGGTTTTACTGCGAGCATTAATCTCTTTTACTGGGTTCTTCCCCAAGCAATCGAATAACGATTTTCTAAGAGTTCACGTAATATTTTCTGTAGATATGTAACTAAGCAACGATATAAACGGTGTTTAGATAATAAGAATTATCCGAGCAAGTTTGTTTGTTTGTTTTCTTTTTGCAAAGCCACATCGGACTATCTGCTCAGCCCACCAAAGGGAATCGAACCCCTGATTTTAGCCTTGTAAATCCGGAGACATACCGCTGTACTAGCTGGGGGGCTTATCCGAGCAAACCATCACTAAACGGATAGAAGGGTTAGAGACTAAGTTAACTTTTAAAAATTACCTTGAAAATATTTGTGAAGAACAAAATCAACCTAAAAATTCTTTTTTATTCTAATGTATTTTCAGAATTAAATATCTTAAAATTCGCGATGAAAACGTACACTTAGCAATAAGAATCTAGTTTGTTGTCAAATGACCAAGAGGTTTTGAACAGCAGTTGGAAGTAATTTCATTGTTACATGACCAGGAGGTTTACAACAGCAATTGGTTTGTTTGTTTTGGAATTTCGTGGGAAGCTACTCGAGGGCTATCTGCGGTAGCCGTTCCTAATTTAGCAGTGTAAGACTAGAGGGAAGGTAGCTAGTCATCATCATCCATAGCTAACTCTTTGGCTACTCTTTAACAACGAATAGTGGGATTGACCGTCACATTATAACGCCCTCACAGTTGAAAGGGAGAACATGTTTGGTGCGATTGGGATTCAAATCCGCGACCCTCACATTACAAGTCGAGCCAGCGTCTTAACCATTTGGCCATGCCGGGTCTCGGTTATATGAAAATGTATATTTATTAATTAAGATAATTAATAATAAAGAAGAGAATGTGTTTTAAACTGATGTTAGTTTCAAATATATAAATATTAACTAAGAGAAACAACTAATAACGAAGAAAATGTATTTTAAACTGAAGTTAGTTTTAAATATCTAAATATTAATTAAGAGAAACAACTAATAACGAAGACAATGTATTTTAAATTAAAGTTAGTTTTAAATATATAAATATTAATTAAGAGAAACAACTAATAAAGAAGAGAATGTGTTTTAAACTAAAGTTAGTTTTAAATATATAAATATTAATTAAGAGAAACGACTAATAACGAAGAAAATGTATTTTAAACTAAAGTTAGTTTTAAATATATAAATATTAATTAAGAGAAACGACTAATAACGAAGAAAATGTATTTTAAACTAAAGTTAGTTTTAAATATATAAATATTAATTAAGAGAAGCAACTAATAACGAAGAAAATGTGTTTTAAATTAAAGTTAGTTTTAAATATGTAATTTTGTATTTAATTTATATTTATTACACATATTAAGAATTCAAATAATCAAAAGAAGCTAAGAAATTCTGTTTTAAAGGATCTATCACGCGAATAAAATACGAACTTCTCTCTAAGCAAGCAGGCCCATAAAATGAAATTAGAAGCTCTAATTCCAATATTGTTGTTGTTGTTTTTTTTACCTTTTAAAATCAAATAGCAAATATAACACGTTTACATCTGTTATCTGTCACTAACAATATCTTTTATGTTATACTGCGTAGCAACAAAAGTGTCTAAGTTATATAAAACCAGTTTCTCACGTCACGTCACGCTTGATTTCTCGATGTAGAAGGAATAATAAAAGTCAAAATGCATACATGTATATCCAGATTGAAAAGATCGATTAATGTTTCCTCATCACGATTTTAGTGACGGGGGTGAAAGGTTGCCGAGAAACATTATAAGTGTAGTGAATGTTGATATAATAAGCCTGAAGTAAAGGCGTAGTGTGGGATCTCTTAGTTCAGGGTTCTCCAAACTACAGTCCGCGACTTCGATTTATCCGACCTGCCAACAGTTTATTAAAGTAATAATATAAATTTTTAATGTTATAAAAACAAAATATATAATGTGATTGAGCGAAGGCCAATATAGTTGGATACAGCCCGCCAACAGCTCATTAAAGTAATAAAATGATATAATGATATCATTTTCATTTTTAATGATATAAAATAAAAAATAAAACGTAATTGAGCAAAAGTCAATCTAGATGCGATACATTTTACTATTTGCTGGAAAACGTCATATTATTTAGTATTACGTCATCTCACCTGTAGATCCTAGTGTCCTGAAGCAACATGTTTCTTTCCACACCTGCTCCGTGTACCTCAGTGTGTGTCAGTGAATCCTGCTGTTAACTTTATGTTCGAGTTCACTGTTATTCCTAGTTATTATCTCAGGACAATAAAGGCAAGAGGAGAAAAGTTGACTCTCAATGTCGTGTTTTTAAAGAAAAATGAATTGTGGAGAAATTCGTTATTGAATCACGTAACACAGAACTGTACTTAATATGCAACATTCGTATACATTATGAAACCAAGCATTCTTCAGAGTATTCTCAGTTCACGAGAATGTTTTGTTCAGACAAATTCGAAACCTTATCGTCACAACACTTTTCGTTTTAGAGGAAGACAGCCGAGAATGAAGCTGCAACAAGAGCAAGTTGTCATCTTTGATGATAGGAACACTAATTTTGAACCTCAGTTGGGTGTAATTTTGTCAGAAAGTACCAGTTTCATGCTTCTCACTATGCTAAAAAAAGACGGTTGTGCATCTTAAATGTTTTCAATTAGTCCTCTTATGAGAAATAAGTTAGTGATATTATATTCTGATCATGTATACATCCATACTTAATTTTACCACGACCCCTTCAGCTCAGGAAGCCTAAAAAAGATCTGCCACCCTTGTCCAAAAGGTTTGGAGATCTCTGTGACCTAGTTTAAAGCCAAGTGCATACGCTTTAGAATGAAAGTAAATATATCGATTCAATGTTAAACTTCGTTTCTGAATTAAGTTATGTTCTGCTATATCACAAAGGTTTTTAATTAGGAACAAATATTTTTATCAAGATATTTCTTCCAGTCTTCTTGTTTATATATTTCATTTTATACATCCAGTACACTGACGAACAATAATATTAGGTTATACTTTTGTTGCTAAGCAACATGACATAAAAGCCATTGTTCTAATGTACTGGATTTTCTGTATAATATAAGACCAACCATTATTCAATAAATACATCACCAATTCACTTCATGAATAATCTTAATTTTCATTGGTTAACAAAGGAGTTTACTGACGTTTGACTGTCTCGTCTGCACTTTTCTGTTTCTTTGTTGGTCAACAAGCTTGATTTCGCAAAATATACTCATTTCAATCAGTTATGAAATTTGAGATTAGGGTACATTGTGAGGTGGGGGTGGTAGTACTTGTCCCGTCGTTTTTGACAAGTTGTACAACAGTAACCTGATATTACCGTTCGTCTGTTTACTGAAAATGTAAAATGAAATGTATAGCTAGCGAAACAAGAGAAACGTTTTGATTTCTTCAGTTCGTATTTCCATTGATTAAAAAGGTTTGTCTGATATGTTCTGTTACGTTTCCGTTAACTCCAGAGATATTTTTAGACACACTATAAGCGAATCATAAAACATTAAGAAAAGAAAATACCACTAAAATCTTTTGAAAAAGAAAAACCCAGAATTTCACACTAATGATACTCCATTTGTTCAACCTTTCACACTAACGATACTCCATTTGTTCTACCTTTCACACTAACGATACTCCATTTGTTCTACCTTTCACACTAACGATACTCCATTTGTTCTACCTTTCGCACTGACGATACTCCATTTGTTTTATTTTTCGCATTGATGATACTCCCTTTGTTCTACCTTTCACACTCACGATACTTCATTTGTTCTACCTTTCACACTCACGATACTCTATTTATTCTACCTTTCACACTGACAATACTTTATTTGTTTTACCTTTCACACTGACGATACTCCATTTGTTTTACCTTTCGCACTGACGATACTCCATTTATTCTACCTTTCACACTGACGATACTCCATTTGTTCTACCTTTCACACTAACGATACTCCATTTGTTCTACCTTTCACACTGACGATACTCCATTTGTTCTACCTTTCACACTAACGATACTCCATTTGTTCTACCTTTCACACTGACGATACTCCATTTGTTCTACCTTTCACACTAACGATACTCCATTTGTTCTACCTTTCACACTAACGATACTGCATTTGTTCTACCTTTCACACTGACGATACTCCATTTGTTCTACCTTTCACACTAACGATACTCCATTTATTCTACCTTTCACACTAACGATACTCCATTTGTTCTACCTTTTGCACTGACGATACTCCATTTGTTCTTCCTTTCACACTGACGATACTCCATTTGTTCTACCTTTCACACTGACGATACTCCATTTGTTCTACCTTTCACACTGACGATACTCCATTTGTTCTACCTTTCACACTAACGATACTCCATTTGTTCTACCTTTCACACTAACGATACTCCATTTGTTCTACCTTTCACACTGACGATACTCCATTTGTTCTACCTTTCACACTAACGATACTCCATTTGTTCTACCTTTCACACTGACGATACTCCATTTGTTCTACCTTTCACACTAACGATACTCCATTTGTTCTACCTTTTGCACTGACGATACTCCATTTGTTCTTCCTTTCACACTGACGATACTCCATTTGTTCTACCTTTCACACTGACGATACTCCATTTGTTCTACCTTTCACACTGACGATACTCCATTTGTTCTACCTTTCACACTAACGATACTCCATTTGTTCTACCTTTCACACTAACGATACTGCATTTGTTCTACCTTTCACACTGACGATACTCCATTTGTTCTACCTTTCACACTAACGATACTCCATTTGTTCTACCTTTCGCACTGACGATACTCCATTTGTTTTATTTTTCGCATTGATGATACTCCCTTTGTTCTACCTTTCACACTCACGATACTTCATTTGTTCTACCTTTCACACTCACGATACTCTATTTATTCTATCTTTCACACTGACGATACTCCATTTCTTCTACCTTTCACACTGACGATACTCCATTTGTTCTACCTTTCACACTGACGATACTCCATTTGTTCTACCTTTCACACTAACGATACTCCATTTGTTATACCTTTCACACTAACGATACTCCATTTGTTCTACCTTTCACACTAACGATACTCCATTTGTTCTACGCTTACTGGTGATGATCTGTGGTAGCAGTTTGAAACGTCACACTGTTACTGTAGCCTAACTATCAAAACTGAATCATTAGTATAGAAGTACTCCACTATACTTACATCATACATTCAAGGGTAATGTTGTGTAATAATGTGTTGGTTTATTATTTCAAATATGCTCTGGTAATTCTTTAAATTTTCTGACAAAACATTGCAGCTGGAATATGAAACATATAAGTTAATTATTTTTTTCTTTTATCAAGTATTCACAACATTGCTGTACTGTTATCCCGTATATAATTAAATGGTATAGTACTGTAGAAATATCTTTATAATGGCAAAACCTTTTGTATTCTTCATGTAACCACAATATTACCGCCGATGTGATAGTAGTCCTATATTATAAACTGGATTCAGCAAAAAATCCGATGTGACAGTCGTCCTATATTATAAACTGTACTCAGCAGATAGTCCAATGTGACAGTCGTCTTATATTATAAGCTGTACTCAGCAGATAGCCCGATGTGACATTCGTCCTATATTATAAACTGTACTCAGCAGATAGCCCGATGTGACAGTCGTCCTATATTATAAACTGTACTCAGCAGATAGCCCGATGTGACAGTCGTCCTATATTATAAACTGGATTCAGCAAAAAATCCGATGTGACATTCGTCCTATATTATAAACTGTACTCAGCAGATAGTCCAATGTGACAGTCGTCTTATATTATAAGCTGTACTCAGCAGATAGCCCGATGTGACAGTCGTCCTATATTATAAACTGGACTCATCAGATAGCTCGATGTGACATTCGTCCTATATTATAAACTGTACTCAGCAGATAGTCCAATGTGACAGTCGTCTTATATTATAAGCTGTACTCAGCAGATAGCCCGATGTGACAGTCGTCCTATATTATAAACTGGACTCATCAGATAGCTCGATGTGACATTCGTCCTATATTATAAACTGGACTCATCAGATAGCTCGATGTGACATTCGTCCTATATTATAAACTGTACTCAGCAGATAGCCCGATGTGACAGTCGTCCTATATTATAAACTGTACTCAGCAGATAGCCCGATGTGACAGTCGTCCTATATTATAAACTGGACTCATCAGATAGCTCGATGTAACATTCGTCCTATATTATAAACTGTACTCAGCAGATAGCCCGATGTGACAGTCGTCCTATATTATAAACTGTACTCAGCAGATAGCCCAATGTGACAGTCGTCTTATATTATAAACTGGACTCAGCACATAGCTCGATGTGACATTCGTCCTATATTATAAACTGTACTTAGCAGGTAGCCCAATGTGACAGTCGTCCTATGTGCTAAACATTCAGATAACTTCTTGTTTTTAGTGTCTGCTTCTGATTCATCTCCTATCATTAGAATTATTGGATTATTTTGCGGTCTGGACTTTATTTTATTTCTGTTCCTCTCAGTTCTACATATATATGTATACCGATATGATTAACATTCAGATCATATACCCAAAGCATAGTCAAGTTTCTGTACACGTTTCTCTGTTTAATACGATACTGTGTACAATTTCTGATTATCAAATATAACACTAAATCCTACTGCGATCAACGTGTATTCTAATTTCATAATTCATCTGAGAAAAATAACGAAACCGAGTTAAACATTTCAACATTTCTTACACATTTCTGTGCGAAATTATCAAAAATATATAAATTCCGATTTCTGTGTAATTTTGACAAACGTTATCAATCTCTGACGTGAAAGCAAAAATTACTTTTCTGACATTAAATTACGAAAACATGTTATTTTCATAATCTACACAACCGTACACTTGACGCTGTTAATTAGATCTTAAATTAATTACAGCACTGATTCTGTTTATTCAAAAAGTTCAAATGTCTAACATTACGTACAGTTTTCTTATGTTAAGAGGTATTTTCACCAGCATACAGACAGAACCCTTGTTTACTTTACCCAAGATTTATTAACCAATCCTTTTGTGAGTCCGTTGATCCGTGTTATTAAAAACTACATCGCGATAATTAAGGATAATTTCTGCTGGTTACTGAAACTAAAACGTAAGGTAATATTTCATTCTTGACGCTTTGGTACAGTTTCAATACAGCTTTTCCGATAATGTGCGCTTTTTTTTTTTATCGCGTTCTTGCACTGGTTTGTTTTGTGGAGAAACTGAAGTACCTAAGGTAAACTCAGATATACTGTTACTAAGTCAGGAGAAAATAACAAGTTTGACAGATTCAATTTCCTGCAATATTTATGCATATTACTGTAGGTTATAAAACATAAATCACCTTCTTCGCATGCGTTACAACGCAAATGGTGTTAGGATTAACATGTATGCCCAAGATGCACTACGATATTACTGTGCATTTTTCCATTAAGAAAGCACTGCAAAAATTTAGAATTAATCTTAATATTGTTTTAAGAAACTGTTTAATTAACAGTTACAAAAATTTTAAGTTTTAATTTTTAATTTCTGCGCTAGCTTCTATGTAATTTTTAATTAAAAGTGGGGTGTATTTATTTTTCTTTTGGTTTTGTCTCCAGCTAATACAACGGTAAATCTACGGATTTACAACGTTAAAATCAGGGGTTCGATTCCCCTCGGTGACTCAGCAGATAGTCTGATGTGGCTTTGCTATAAGAAAAACACACACACATTATTATGGTATTATACGCTCATTTCCACTTTGGAAACGCCTCTGACAGAAGCTTACATTAAAGATTTCGTGGAATATTTTTATTTTCAATTAGGTATATTTTTTTTCTCCAGTCTGAAACATTGATGAGTTGTATGCTAGGTGAAACATTTATTTATACCTTTCTAATCCAAACATGCTCCGAATATAGATCGGTAAGTTTACGTAAGGATAAATATCATCTTTCCAAGAAACATATTTAATCAAAAATGATTATAACTGTTCCACATCAACTAATTGTCTACATTAGTGAAGAAAGTCCGGAACATAAGACACTATAAATTGAAATCTTTGAACATTGTAACTGTATTCTGTCAAAAATTACACTAATAGCGTACAGGAATAGAAAACGCACCGTCCATGCAGTCAGATTCGTGGAAATATAAACAGGATTCATTGGGTTATATCAAAATGTTTTAAATACGCAAATCAACAAGTCACATAACAAACACAATTTACATAAAGTTGAGGTAGAACATAACGTATCAGAACTACATTTGAAAGTTATTTGATGTTACGTAGGTTTCGTGATGCCATCAAAAATTGTTCGGTTTTTGGAAAGGTATGTAACAACCCTTTTTGGCGCAAAATATTTACACGTTTAGGTTGTAAAAATCAGTTAAAATTGAGGATTTAGAATTTCTAATACAGAGCTATTTCTTGTACTTAATGGCATTTGAAAACAAAATAACAGAATATAGACTTAAGAAACTAGAACTATCCTGCAACAACTCGTATCCTACATGTGGTAAACAAAGTGTGGCATGTTGTCATGAGCGAAAATACATGAACGCAAAAGTTAGTGAAAGAAGTCTTCGACATGCTCCAAAACAAAACACGCAACATAATTATAGATGATTTATATATGGAAAAGTGAAACAAGTGATCTGTATACAAGTTACTTCCACAACGTATTCGTTCAACCGTTGCATGCATCAAACAGCTGGAAAATTAAACGACCATTCATTCAACATACTGACCAAGTCGTCTGGTGCACTGATATGTATTTATGTACCGTTATATTATAGATACGGGTATTGAGAAACCATCATCTTTGTAGATTAGATAAATTAACGAAAGCTTGCAGTGAAGTAGGGAGTACTTTGAATGTGAAAATCTAACGACAGAGCATTTTGCAATGAAAACCAATAAGTGTGTGTGTACAAGTCGTCAGATAAAATATGACTGGACGTGGCAATAAGGAATTCAACGTTGAGGAGAGATTACAAAACATTTTTAACATGACACACTCATCCTCTGTATTGTGAATTTCTTTAGTTTTAAATATGACTCCTATGACATATCTTGTTTCTTTATTTCTGCAATTAAACCCATTCTTTTTGGTTCGTCTGACTTTTGTAACAAGGTCAGTAAGAAAGTAGCGAATATGTTCCCAGACTCGGGAAGTAATAAATATAACGGAGTCAAACTGAAAAAAAAACAAAAAAAAACTGTAAAAGAATTATTTGTTTATTGCTAATTACAATTAATTAAAAAATAAAGGCCCTAGTGGCACAGCCGTATGTCTACATGCTTCCAACGCTAGAAATTGGGTTTCGATACCTGTGACGGGCAGAGCATAAATAACCCATTGTGTGGTTCTGTGCTTACCCTCAACCAAACAAATATAAAAAATAAAAACTGTTTTTTAATTGAAAATGTGATTGAAAGTTAAAACTCATAAGATGTTAATTTTAGCAGAAGAAACTATAAGTAGAATTGCTTTAAGGCTGTGATCTTTATGATTTCTAACTGTGATGAGTCTTGCACTATTGTTTTACAAGTTTAAAGAAAATATAAAGTTAAGGATATTTGATAACTACATATATTTGAAAGTTGGAAATCCCTTTCAGTTGATAAGTTTAAATTCTCTACCCGACAGATCCCCCAGATCCAGTCAATAACTGCACTGTTATCAATAGTACCAAATATGACTTAATCTTACATTGTTTACCGGGACACAATGGTGGCCTTCATCAGGACTTTTATCTGGAGGTTTACGACTCGAGAGACAGATCCCTTCAGATTAATATAACAAATGATACTGGGCCAGTCTTTCATCTAGCTACATTGTCTTCTGGACGAGAATTTATTCTGCTGGTATATAGTGCAAATTCCAAAGGACAAAGTGTACCAGTCCAAGTCATAGCGGAAATGCCAGTTGCTACCCATTGGAAGCAAGGTAAGTAAATTATTGATTTGAGCCTAATATATGATATTGGAGAGTATTAGAAATTAGACTAATAAGCCACAGAAAAGACATACCATGAAACTAAATTAACTAAAGTTGGAAAAGTGTATTCACAATATGCTAAAACATTAAAATCCTCAAAAATATAAATAATTTTCCTCCCATTATCAACGTTAAACAATTTATTTGCATACCAGTAATGTCTTTAGTTTACATTTAGTGATTTTTTTAAACAGATCATCCGAGGTACATGCTATATAACTCTCATCGAATGTTTTCAATGTGACATGTATAGCTGCTCTGTAACCCTAAACAGGGATGCTCAAGAGCTCCACGTGGATACGTTCACGAGCGGTAATCTTGAGAGTAATCAGGATTCTCATACATAATCCCATAACGAAAGTAACAAATCGAGTTCTATGTTACATTGTGAATTCTGAGGTTTGGAACTAGTAGGCGTAGCTTATTTTCGATGTTATCTTTCCATGTTATTAAAAGATAGCTTAAAATAATTTTTAATGAAGTGACACAAACATGTTTTGTACATTATGAAAAGTGTGTGTGATAAACTTTTTTAAAATCCCAAACGCTTCTGCACAACCATTTATGTGTAAGAGACATTCCAAGTTACATGGAGAATAGAACTCCGACTTGAGAATTATTTTGTGCATAAGTGAAGATATTGTTTTGTCTTTTTATTATTATTGAGAAGTAATTGTCATACGATATATTCCTATTATCTCTATTTACATATGTATGTGTATATAGACATAATGATGTACAAGTAATATCAAATAGTTAATTATTTCAGGTATAATAACTTTCCAAACACAATTTTAGTAAAATATCGTTTTGTCTGGTGTGTTTTTTTTGCTCCATCAGGTATTAAAATTAAAATTTTAATGGTGTAGGAAGTACACTTTCAGAGAAGGTAATAATGAAGCAGCTTTCAACTTAACTGACCTGAAAATCCCACACAGATAAAACCTGAAGTTGTTTGTGTTAATGTATAATCAAATGATATAGAATTTAGAGTTTTTTAGTGTATTTATCGACTGACAGATTGCGTTCTAGTCCTTGAAAGTAAATCGAGGTGGTTGTAAATATGTTATAATTTTATGTTTTAACAAAGAAGAATTTATGGTTCTAGCAACGCTTGTTAATATACTTGCATGGCAGTGTGATATTAACCATTTGTCAGCAAACAATGGTCACAAATTGATTTGTTCAAATCTTCCACTTTCATAACACCTGTAAGTTATTCATCAATTTTAGCATCAACAAATGTTTTGTTATTATAGATAGTTGTATATATAGAATTATTAAATAAAATCTTAATGACGATTTGTAGCGACAGGTGCTTAACAAGGCAGTTGGTAGTTAACTGAGTAAGTAATAAGAGGTTTATAATCCTGGATTATGTTTTAAGTCAGTTTCTGTAAATCACACAGTTTTAAATCTATTTCTTTATAAGGAATTTCATAACATTTGTTGTTTCTCCATTTTTAATTCCATTAGAAGACTTTAGAAACATGGCACTACATGGGCTTCGATATGCATATATACTGAATTAAGGATCGGTTTGGTTTATTTTGAATTTCGTGCAAAGTTACGCGAGGGCTATCTGCGCTAGCCTTCCCTAATTTAGCAGTGTAAGACTAGAGGGAAGGCAGCTAGTCATCACCACCCACCTTTTTACCAACGAATAGTGGGATTAACCGTAATCTTATAACGCCCCCACGGCTAAAAGGGTGAGCATGTTTGTGGCGACGGGATTTGAACCTGCAACTCTCATATTACCGAATTTATGAAACAACTACGAATATTAATGATATTATTTTTCTTGTTTCTATTAGATTAAATGTTCGTAGGTAAAACTATAGTCTTTACAAAAAAGGTGGTCAGAAACGGTTCAGCTGCATATAAGAAGAGACCGTTTTGTTCTTTGTCAAAATTACGAAACAAACTTTTGATTTTACCAAAATCCAACTTTTCTTCCCTAAGCCTAAATACAGAATGTATAACTTATACTGGACTGCCGTAAATAGTATTTCTACTTGGCAGCTGATTTGATGCACTCTAATATTAAGTGAGGAATTCATTTTGATAAGAATTAGATTTAGTAAACTTAAACTACTTTTAGTTTTGTTTTCTGTTCGTTAAGTCAGATCAAGATTAAATATGTAATATACTGCTCTAACATTTAAACTTTAATCGTTTATGATAATTTAGTTTACCTTATCTGTGCATGAAATACTATTAATGCTCTTTTCTGTTGGTTAAATCAGGTGAGGACTATTTAAGGTAAGTTAAGAGTTAAAAAAATGTAACGTATTTATTTCTTCATTAATGATTTATACTTGACCAGATAAATAGAAGTTTTGTGTCACTTCCTTGAAAGGTTATGTTTGATACTTAACACTACATGGAATATGTATGTTTATTTTGTACTGCAGATATACTTATAGTCAAGAAAGTTGATTGCAGAAAAAAAACTGTAAAAAGTCAGATTCTATTTGCTATATCAGTCATTAAGTATTCAGAGCTTAAAATAAAATATTCTTTTTTACTCTACAAGATAAGGATCTCACTGTAGGATTCCATTTAATATCCTGATAAGCTTTAAAGTGGAAATGTTTCTTCTAAATAATTAAATTTGCGACAGTTGAACTTACAGGAGCGGGGAATCTAACAAAAATATGTCATTTGTGGAGGATGTTTTTCTTCTAAATCCATGGTACCAGTGTGTGTGTGTGTTTCCTTATAGCAAAGCCACATCAGATCATCTGCTGAGTCTACCATGGTATGAACAACAGTAACAACTCCTTAACTCCATGAGTCACTATTGTGCTGATAGTCTTTCTTGTGAACCAAGGTTTATTGTTTATTGTAAAGCTCATCAAAATATTAAATTACATTTTTTATTTTATCTATTAAAAATCTTTTTAAACCCACAAAGGAGTACTGCTGATTTCTGGTGTGTACTTTCTGGTTTAGGGCTTTACGTTTGAAGAAAGAAATAATTAAATATTTTGTTTTTCTAAACACTGACTAATATAAAAAATAAAACCTAATGAAATAAAGTTTGTCGGTTTGAAAAATATTATACATAAATCTTTTACTAGACTCCACCCAGTAAGTGCCATAAAATAGCAAATAATGTATCAAATTCAAAATTAAATGTATAGTTTGAATTAGATAATATGTAAGGATGAACTGAAAGGTAGGTCTAATTATAAATATATCTTTAACATTTTGAGTGCCATAAAGATTATTTATTATAATCTGCAAATAGCACTACTACTACTACTGTTTTTATAACAGTAGATGTTAACATCTTCTAAATTGGTTATATAAACTTTTCGTATAGAACAGTTTAGTTAATAGAACGGGTGTTTTTCAAGAATTTTTGTGTCTGTCTTTGACCATAGGATGTAGTTTGGCCCCTCGTTTATAATTCATCCAAGGTCCGAAATTCCAAACGTTATTGTGTGTTGTTGTTTTTTTTTGGGGGGAGGGGCACTGACATAGCGCAAACCAGATAGTTTTGGATTCACAGATCGGCACGCTAACCATTGAGACACGCTTGTCCCAAAAGTTAACTCTTAAAAACTAGGGGGTAACTCAATAGAGCGCGCACCTCTGCCCAGTAGCATTGATCATATTTAGCCCTAAAAAATATGTCACTATATCTGTTGTTACCAACTAACAGAAATAAATAATATTCTACATATGTCCGCCAAGTTTCATCAAAATTCTATCATTTTTGTTTGAGTTATAAAACAAAAATAATATGAAAAATCGGTTCCCAAGTTGACAGATGGAGATTTTTTGTCGTGACCTAATCTTCACTCTCCAAGACTAATCACTTTTAACTTGAATCATAGTCTAAAATTTACACCAACTTTTGTTTAAATCCATTCAGTCGTTTTGTCCCTCTCTGATACAGCGGTAAGTATACGGATTTACAACTTTAAAATCAGGAGTTAGAGTTCTCTCAGTGGATTCAGCAGACAGTCCAACGTGGATTTGCTATAAGAAAACACATACACACACACATGGAGACATCTTGCTGACAAACACATATAGGGCTGAAAACATAACCATCGTCAACCTTTGGTAATGGAAGTTATAAAAATGCTACAGTTGTGCATTAAACGTATGTAACAAGTGTAATAAAAATACATCTCGGAACGGCTGGTATGGGTATTAACACTTCTTAACCTTAAGATAACCTAGGAAGATCAAAACGTTATTCTCTCCTTATCAATAAAAGTGTTAATACCCATACCAGCCGTTCTGAGACACATTTTTATTTCAAGTGGGTTTCTCGTCATCAAGAAGTGTGATAAAAGTTCGTATAATGAAGATAATAACAGTTAAATAAATGCCAAATTTATATAAACATCTTTTGGACTGTGCTAATACTGGATCCCGAAAACCAAATATTGACCTTGATAAATGTTAACATTTTTCTCGCTTCGGAAATCAACGTTTGAGGCTTTTTTTTAATGCACTAATTAATTATTATTAAAGGATGCGAAATAGAAACTTCATTCAATGTTTGTTGTTTTGACAATTTGTTCAGTTCGGACACGTTAACAGTTTATACTTTATCAGCTTCAGACTTATAATTCAACATTTTTTGTCTTTCTAATTCAGTTTTCAATACCCTTTACGATAAGCCATATTTGAATTGTATCTGTAAGGTACTAGCTTTTATAAGGATGTATTAAAATAAACTGAGTAAATTATATTAAGTTATGTTAGAGCATCTTCACATCGTTAGAATCCGTGTCGCCACTTCCAGATATGCAATTTCTGATGAATAGATAGTGTAACATTTGCCTTGCAGCGACATTTTTTCTGCAAAAGGTTCGATTGTAAGCCTGTCGAGTCCAAAGCATTCTATTCTTCCTGCTTTCTTTCCATGATCCGTCTAGTGTGCGAAGATATTTTTCAGTGATTATTTCAATAGTAAGACTGCATAGAAATTCATAGACAGTGATTGCACCCGGCGACTTGATCAAGATGTCTTCGTGTGAAATAGTATGAATATAATTTCCTTCTCCAGCTGCTACTGGTATGCGAAAGTTAAAAGGACATGTCGTGGAAACAACTTCTGTACACGTGACTCGAGTTGTTTTTCTGTCAGATATTCTTCCTGATTATGTTACATACTTGAAGCATGTGAATGGCTTTTGCTACTGACTTACCAAGCCTGAGATATCACCTCTTACACTTGTTTTTCAATGCAATTAAGCCTAAGAGATATCTCTGTCTTAGAAATTCTAAATCCCTGATCTGAACACATATCTATGATCTGAGTATGTGAATATTTTATTTCAGAAATGGTTGTTACATACCATCCCTCAAAGCAATCAGGTTTTGGTAGCATCGCACTACCAACAGAAGGATAGACAATGTCAAACTGTAGTTCCGCTGCGAGTTTATATTCGCTGTGCTGGTTACGTGACTGTTTTATTTCCATACTCAAATTAGTTCAAACATAACGTGTTTTGTTGTTTATATACCTCTAGATTGTTACCGCACGTTTCGCATATCCGTTCTTTAGTGGATGGTTCGTAAAATGAAAAACTACCAGTGTAAGACAGATAATTAATTTTGCGAGTGGCTCTCAACAGCTTGTTTTCTTAATTGATTTGTATCGAAATCTGGTTTGTAGCGACGGTAGTCAGCAGACAGTTTGTTGTGCCACTATAAGTAACAACTTAATAGTAAAGATAACAGTTGGTGTAAATAACTTACACATTACCATCAATAGAAGCAACATATCTGAAGTTCCTTGTAGAGTAGTGCTCATTTATATTCTTATTCAATCCTAGCTTTATTAATAATTTCAAATTATTAGTTAACACAAGGAAGAGGCCCTGAAAAAACATCTTGAACCTCATTATGAAGTGGTAAGTCCAACAAGTAAGGTCTTTTGATTAAAGGAACAAGAGGGAATTCTAAATAGCCGCGGCAGGATTAGAATAAATTAATCTATGAAATCATTTATTCCTTTATATTTGTTATATTTTTGTGCACCATCAATACCAAGTGTAGAGCGCGTGTATATTCGATTCCATTTTACTGCTCATTACGATCTTTACTAGCCTACCTTCAAGTTGAATTATTTTAGGAAAGATTAGAGTAACTTAATTTATGAGACCTTGGGCGTGGTTGAATACGTCAGTAGAAATGGTTTGACCTACTGAATTCAAACTTTAGTTAGATCTCAAACCAGTCAGGAAATGGGGGATCTATGAGCTAAAAGTTTGTATTAAAAAACTAACAAAAATAGCCATTTTAGAAGTCACTATACTGCGGCCGAAAAATTGAAAATTGATGTACATCGTTACGGGCTAGTGCACACTTCGTCAGATAAAGTAGCTGATTAATACAGGACAGAATTAGAAAGACCGTATTTGAATATAGTACAAAGTATATTTTACGAGTTCTTGTCACAATATGACGAAACGATACGAAAATTACTCAATTAACACTGGGCCAGTTAAAACATTTTTAAATCAAGCTTTATTAATTTCATCATAGCTGACGCATATGGAAAGAGTCATGGATCTTAAAAACACCTATAAATATTTTAGGGGCTACTTTCTTACATTTTTTTCTTCCTTCTTAAAAAATAAAAAATAATTGTGTTTCTTGCTAACTAATTTTAGAGCAAACAAATATTTAAACTAAATGTAGTATAGTAGTTCATATTTAGTTTCGTGTTTATATAATTATTGTACCCCTGTATGGCAGCTGTATGTTTACGGACCTGCAATACTAAAATCCGGCACTTTATTTCGTGCAGTGAAAAATTGCAGATAGCCCAATGTGGCTTTGCTCCAGAACATTCATATCCACAATAAATTATTTATATATTTATCATACAAAATGTGTATAATAACTCGCATGTAACCTAAAACCAGGTTTTTATTGTAATAACGACATTGAATCATTGTGTGATACAACTAGTTTTTTATAGTCCTATAGTTTCTTTATTTTACAATGTACAGTTTTATTCTATATTTCCATCTATCTGAACAGAGAAGAACACATAAATTTACTATAAACAATAATTTTAATGTGATGCGCTGATAATTATAACAGTTGACGTCATTATTACCATAAGTGCATCAAAATTAACAAAAACTATTCTGAATACAGACACTTCACTTTAGAAGTAAATCTATTCTGATAATAGTTTCTTTTTAAGTGTATTCAACACTTATACTGGATAACACTTTCTTTGGTGAAATATTTAATGGAGACTTTTTTGTTTTATAACAAATTTTTGTGTTCCATTTTCATTTAAAGTGTTATATACTGAAGCAAGACTTTGTTCTCAAACCCAATAACACACTGACATGAACTTTTAACAACTTTCCCATTTTTGTACAAAACCAATTTAACAAACTATGTCAGACCCAAAGTCATCTTTGGAAGAATATGTGTTTTATAGAATTTGTTGGAAGCAGTGTAAGCTATATAAAACGTTATCCAACAACATATTGCAGCCCTTTGGATGGGCTGCTCTGTACCTACTTAAACCAGTTTTTTTTTTTTGCCGCTTTAAGCTACATTTAGAAAACGTTTTCAAACAGAGAAAGTTAAAGGATGTATTAGTTGGCCAAGAAGTTAGACTTTTACAACCGAGCATGCTCACCAAAGCTTGGTTTTAAATTTGTTTACAACCTTTTGAATAATTCCTAGTGGTTGAAAATTATCATTTTTATCCTAAGCTTAATGTTTGAGAGAGAAAACATATTTATATAGCCTTGATGTTTTGTAAATGGTAAGTGAAGATAACTGATGTTCTGTAAGTGTAAGACGAGTTTGTATTTTTTTTTTGCGTTGTTTTTCCAACAGATTTCCGGTTTTGTTTAGAATATCCTGTGTATTCTCCCGACTGGAGATAAACTCGCAGAAACTGAATTCGTTGTATTCCCTACTATTTATTCGCAATCTCGAAAACTGTGATTTTTAAATGTTATGTTTTGTGTGAAATGAGTGGTTTCGATATGTTTTGTGAAAACTGTGTGATTTCGAGATGTTATGTTTTGTATGAGATAGATGATTTCGGGTGTTATTATCTTTGACGATCTTAGTGACTAGATGTGAAATATAAGGAATTATATGTGTTGATGGATTTATACTTTACATCCACGTTAATTTGTGGCAGCTGACAGATAAGCATGTAAAGAAATAGAAATAATGTGTCAGATGTGATGAATACAAGTAAGAGAAGAATGAATTAACATTATGTATGAAACGTCTTAGATCGAACTCTGTGCCAGTGGAAATTTCTACTACATCATCGATGTATCTCTTATAAACAAGGTGTAATGGATTATGACACTGAATAAACATGTGTTACTCGACGTAATGGGTTACGACACTGAATAAACATGTGTTCTTCGACGTAATGGGTTATGACAATGAATCAACCTGTGTTCCTCGACGTAATGGTTTATGACACTGAATAAACATGTGTTCCTCGACGTAATGGTTTATGACACTGAATAAACATGTGTTCCTCGATGTAATGGGTTATGACACTCAATAAACGTGTTCCTCGACCTAATGGGTTATGACACTCAATAAACGTGTTCCTCGACGTAATGGGTTATGACACTGAATAAACATGTGTTCCTCGACGTAATGGGTTATGACACTGAATAAACATGTGTTCCTCGACGTAATGGGTTATGACACTGAATAAACATGTGTTTCTCGACGTAATGGGTTATGACACTAAATAAACATGTGTTCCTCGACGTAATGGGTTATGACACTGAATAAACATGTGTTCCTCGACGTAATGGGTTATGACACTAAATAAACATGTGTTCCTCGACGTAATCGGTTATGACACTGAATAATCATGTGTTCCTCGACGTAATGGGTTATGACACTGAATAAACATGTGTTCTTCGACGTAATGGGTTATGACACTGAATAAACATGTGTTCCTCGACGTAATGGTTTATGACACTGAATAAACATGTGTTCCTCGACGTAATGGTTTATGACACTGAATAAACATGTGTTCCTCGACGTAATAGGTTATGACACTAAATAAACGTGTGTTCCTCGACGTAATGGGTTATGACACTGAATAAACATATGTTCCTCGACGTAATGGGTTATGACACTAAATAAACATGTGTTCCTCGACGTAATGGGTTATGACACTGAATAAACATGTGTTCCTCGACGTAATGGGTTATGACACTAAATAAACGTGTTCCTCGACGTAATGGGTTATGACACAAAATAAACATGTGTTCCTCGACATAATGGGTTATGACACTGAATAAACATGTGTTTCTCGACGTAATGGGTTATGACACTAAATAAACATGTGTTCCTCGACGTAATGGGTTATGACACTGAATAAACGTGTTCCTCGACGTAATGGGTTATGACACTGAATAAGCATGTGTTCCTCGACCTAATGGGTTATGACACTGAATAAACATGTGTTCCTCGACGTAATTGGTTATGACACTAAATAAACATGTGTTCCTCGACGTAATGGGTTATGACACTAAATAAACATGTGTTCCTCGACGTAATGGGTTATGACACTGAATAAACATGTGTTCCTCGACGTAATGGGTTATGACACTGAATAAACATGTGTTCCTCGACGTAATGGGTTATGACACTAAATAAACATGTGTTCCTCGACGTAATGGGTTATGACACTGAATAAACATGTGTTCCTCGACGTAATGGGTTATGACACTGAATAAACATGTTTTCCTCGACGTAATGGGTTATGACACTGAATAAGCATGTGTTCCTCGACGTAATGGGTTATGACACTAAATAAACGTGTTCCTCGACCTAATGGGTTATGACACTCAATAAACGTGTTCCTCGACGTAATGGGTTATGACACTGAATGAACATGTGTTCCTCGACGTAATGGGTTATGACACTGAATAAACATGTGTTCCTCGACGTAATGGGTTATGACACTGAATAAACATGTGTTTCTCGACGTAATGGGTTATGACACTAAATAAACATGTGTTCCTCGACGTAATCGGTTATGACACTGAATAAACATGTGTTCCTCGACTTAATGGTTTATGACACTGAATAAACATGTGTTCCTCGACGTAATAGGTTATGACACTGAATAAACATGTGTTCCTCGACGTAATAGGTTATGACACTAAATAAACATGTGTTCCTTGACGTAATGGGTTATGACACTAAATAAACATGTGTTCCTCGACGTAATGGGTTATGACACTAAATAAACATGTGTTCCTCGACGTAATGGGTTATGACACTGAATAAACATGTGTTCCTCGACGTAATGGGTTATGACACTGAATAAACATGTGTTCCTCGACGTAATGGGTTATGACACTGAATGAACATGTGTTCCTCGACGTAATGGGTTATGACACTGAATAAACATGTTTTCCTCGACGTAATGGGTTATGACACTGAATAAACATGTGTTCCTCGACGTAATGGGTTACGACACTGAATAAACATGTGTTATTCGACGTAATGGGTTATGACACTGAATCAACATGTGTTCCTCGACGTAATGGGTTATGACACTAAATAAACATGTGTTCCTCGACGTAATGGGTTATGACACTGAATAAACATGTGTTCCTCGATGTAATGGGTTATGACACTGAATAAACATGTGTTCCTCGACGTAATGGTTTATGACACTGAATGAACATGTGTTCCTCGACGTAATGGGTTATGACACAAAATAAACATGTGTTTCTCGACGTAATGGGTTATGACACTAAATAAACATGTGTTCCTCGACGTAATGGGTTATGACACTGAATAAACGTGTTCCTCGACGTAATGGGTTATGACACTGAATAAACATGTGTTCCTCGACCTAAAGGGTTATGACACTGAATAAACATGTGTTCCTCGACGTAATGGGTTATGACACTCAATAAACGTGTTCCTCGACCTAATGGGTTATGACACTCAATAAACGTGTTCCTCGACGTAATGGGTTATCACACTGAATAAACATGTGTTCCTCGACGTAATGGGTTATGACACTGAATAAACATGTGTTTCTCGACGTAATGGGTTATGACACTAAATAAACATGTGTTCCTCGACGTAATGGGTTATGACACTGAATAAACATGTGTTCCTCGACTTAATGGTTTATGACACTGAATAAACATGTGTTCCTCGACGTAATAGGTTATGACACTAAATAAACATGTGTTCCTCGACGTAATGGGTTATGACACTAAATAAACATGTGTTCCTCGACGTAATGGGTTATGACACTAAATAAACATGTGTTCCTCGACGTAATGGGTTATGACACTGAATAAACATGTGTTCCTCGACGTAATAGATTATGACACTGAATAAACATGTGTTCCTCGACGTAATGGGTTATGACACTGAATAAACATGTGTTCCTCGACGTAATGGGTTATGACACTAAATAAACATGTGTTCCTCGACGTAATCGGTTATGACACTGAATAATCATGTGTTCCTCGACGTAATGGGTTATGACACTGAATAAACATGTGTTTTTCGACCCAATGGGTTATGACACTGAATAAACATGTGTTCCTCGACGTAATGGTTTATGACACTGAATAAACATGTGTTCCTCGACGTAATGGGTTATGACACTGAATAAACATGTGTTCCTCGACGTAATAGGTTATGACACTAAATAAACGTGTGTTCCTCGACGTAATGGGTTATGACACTGAATAAACATATGTTCCTCGACGTAATGGGTTATGACACTAAATAAACATGTGTTCCTCGACGTAATGGTTTATGACACTAAATAAACATGTGTTCCTCGACGTAATGGGTTATGACACTAAATAAACGTGTTCCTCGACGTAATGTGTTATGACACAAAATAAACATGTGTTCCTCGACGTAATGGGTTATGACACTGAATAAACATGTTTTCCTCGACGTAATGGGTTATGACACTGAATAAACATGTGTTCCTCGACGTAATGGGTTACGACACTGAATAAACATGTGTTCTTCGACGTAATGGGTTATGACACTGAATCAACATGTGTTCCTCGACGTAATGGGTTATGACACTGAATAAACATGTGTTCCTCGACGTAATGGATTATGACACTGAATAAACACGTGTTCCTCGACGTAATGGGTTATGACACTGAATAAACATGTGTTCCTCGACGTAATGGGTTATGACACTGAATAAACATGTGTTTCTCGACGTAATGGGTTATGACACTAAATAAACATGTGTTCCTCGACGTAATGGGTTATGACACAGAATAAACGTGTTCCTCGACGTAATGGGTTATGACACTGAATAAACATGTGTTCCTCGACCTAATGGGTTATGACACTGAATAAACATGTGTTCCTCGACGTAATAAGTTATGACACTAAATAAACATGTGTTCCTCGACATAATGGGTTATGACACTGAATAAACATGTGTTCCTCGACGTAATGGGTTATGACACTGAATAAACATGTGTTCCTCGACGTAATGGGTTATGACACTAAATAAACATGTGTTCCTCGACGTAATGGGTTATGACACTGAATAAACATGTGTTCCTCGACGTAATGGGTTATGACACTGAATAAACATGTGTTCCTCGACGTAATGGGTTATGACACTGAATAAGCATGTGTTCCTCGACGTAATGGGTTATGACTCTAAATAAGCATGTGTTCCTCGACGTAATGGGTTATGACACTGAATAAACATGTGTTTCTCGATGTAATGGGTTATGACACTCAATAAACGTGTTACTCGACCTAATGGGTTATGACACTAAATAAACATGTGTTTCTCGACGTAATGGGTTATGACACTAAATAAACATGTGTTCTTCGACGTAATGGGTTATGACACTGAATAAACATGTGTTTCTCGACGTAATGGGTTATGACACTAAATAAACATGTGTTTTCGACGTAATGGGTTATGACACTGAATAAACATGTGTTCCTCGACTTAATGGTTTATGACACTGAATAAACATGTGTTCCTCGACGTAATAGGTTATGACACTAAATAAACATGTGTTCCTCGACGTAATAGGTTATGACACTAAATAAACATGTGTTCCTCGACGTAATGGGTTATGAAACTAAATAAACATGTGTTCCTCGACGTAATGGGTTATGACACTAAATAAACATGTGTTCCTCGACGTAATGGGTTATGACACTGAATAAACATGTGTTCCTCGACGTAATGGATTATGACACTGAATAAACATGTGTTCCTCGACGTAATGGGTTATGACACTGAATAAACATGTGTTCCTCGACGTAATGGGTTATGACACTGAATGAACATGTGTTCCTCGACGTAATGGGTTATGACACTGAATAAACATGTTTTCCTCGACGTAATGGGCTTTGACACTGAATAAACATGTGTTTCTCGACGTAATGGGTTATGACACTAAATAAACATGTGTTCCTCGACGTAATGGGTTATGACACTGAATAAACATGTGTTCCTCGACTTAATGGTTTATGACACTGAATAAACATGTGTTCCTCGACGTAATAGGTTATGACACTGAATAAACATGTGTTCCTCGACGTAATAGGTTATGACACTAAATAAAAATGTGTTCCTCGACGTAATGGGTTATGACACTAAATAAACATGTGTTCCTCGATGTAATGGGTTATGACACTAAATAAACATGTGTTCCTCGACGTAATGGGTTATGACACTGAATAAACATGTGTTCCTCGACGTAATGGATTATGACACTGAATAAACGTGTGTTCCTCGACGTAATGGGTTATGACACTGAATAAACATGTGTTCCTCGACGTAATGGGTTATGACACTAAATAAACATATGTTCCTCGACGTAATGGGTTATGACACTGAATAAACATGTGTTCCTCGACGTAATGGGTTATGACACTGAATAAACATGTGTTCCTCGACGTTATGGGTTATGACACTAAATAAACATGTGTTCCTCGACGTAATGGGTTATGACACTAAATAAACATGTGTTCCTCGACGTAATGGGTTATGACACTAAATAAACAGGTGTTCCTCGACGTAATGGGTTATGACACTAAATAAACGTGTTCCTCGACGTAATGGGTTATGACACAAAATAAACATGTGTTCCTCGACGTAATGGGTTATGACACTGAATAAACATGTGTTTCTCGACGTAATGGGTTATGACACTAAATAAACGTGTTCCTCGACGTAATGGGTTATGACACTAAATAAACATGTGTTCATCGACGTAATGGGTTATGACATTAAATAAACATGTGTTCCTCGACGTAATGGGTTATGACACTGAATAAACATGTGTTCCTCGACGTAATGGATTATGACACTGAATAAACATGTGTTCCTCGACGTTATGGGTTATGACACTGAATAAACATGTGTTCCTCGACGTAATGGGTTATGACACTGAATAAACATGTGTTCCTCGACGTAATGGGTTATGACACTGAATGAACATGTGTTCCTCGACGTAATGGGTTATGACACTGAATAAACATGTTTTCCTCGACGTAATGGGTTATGACACTGAATAAACATGTGTTTCTCGACGTAATGGGTTATGACACTAAATAAACATGTGTTCCTCGACCTAATGGGTTATGACACTGAATAAACATGTGTTCCTCGACGTAATAAGTTATGACACTAAATAAACATGTGTTCCTCGACATAATGGGTTATGACACTGAATAAACATGTGTTCCTCGACGTAATGGGTTATGACACTGAATAAACATGTGTTCCTCGACGTAATGGGTTATGACACTAAATAAACATGTGTTCCTCGACGTAATGGGTTATGACACTGAATAAACATGTGTTCCTCGACGTAATGGGTTATGACACTGAATAAACATGTGTTCCTCGACGTAATGGGTTATGACACTGAATAAGCATGTGTTCCTCGACGTAATGGGTTATGACTCTAAATAAGCATGTGTTCCTCGACGTAATGGGTTATGACACTGAATAAACATGTGTTCCTCGATGTAATGGGTTATGACACTCAATAAACGTGTTACTCGACCTAATGGGTTATGACACTAAATAAACATGTGTTTCTCGACGTAATGGGTTATGACACTAAATAAACATGTGTTCTTCGACGTAATGGGTTATGACACTGAATAAACATGTGTTTCTCGACGTAATGGGTTATGACACTAAATAAACATGTGTTTTTCGACGTAATGGGTTATGACACTGAATAAACATGTGTTCCTCGACTTAATGGTTTATGACACTGAATAAACATGTGTTCCTCGACGTAATAGGTTATGACACTAAATAAACATGTGTTCCTCGACGTAATAGGTTATGACACTAAATAAACATGTGTTCCTCGACGTAATGGGTTATGAAACTAAATAAACATGTGTTCCTCGACGTAATGGGTTATGACACTAAATAAACATGTGTTCCTCGACGTAATGGGTTATGACACTGAATAAACATGTGTTCCTCGACGTAATGGATTATGACACTGAATAAACATGTGTTCCTCGACGTAATGGGTTATGACACTGAATAAACATGTGTTCCTCGACGTAATGGGTTATGACACTGAATGAACATGTGTTCCTCGACGTAATGGGTTATGACACTGAATAAACATGTTTTCCTCGACGTAATGGGTTATGACACTGAATAAACATGTGTTTCTCGACGTAATGGGTTATGACACTAAATAAACATGTGTTCCTCGACGTAATGGGTTATGACACTGAATAAACATGTGTTCCTCGACTTAATGGTTTATGACACTGAATAAACATGTGTTCCTCGACGTAATAGGTTATGACACTGAATAAACATGTGTTCCTCGACGTAATAGGTTATGACACTAAATAAAAATGTGTTCCTCGACGTAATGGGTTATGACACTAAATAAACATGTGTTCCTCGATGTAATGGGTTATGACACTAAATAAACATGTGTTCCTCGACGTAATGGGTTATGACACTGAATAAACATGTGTTCCTCGACGTAATGGATTATGACACTGAATAAACGTGTGTTCCTCGACGTAATGGGTTATGACACTGAATAAACATGTGTTCCTCGACGTAATGGGTTATGACACTAAATAAACATATGTTCCTCGACGTAATGGGTTATGACACTGAATAAACATGTGTTCCTCGACGTAATGGGTTATGACACTGAATAAACATGTGTTCCTCGACGTTATGGGTTATGACACTAAATAAACATGTGTTCCTCGACGTAATGGGTTATGACACTAAATAAACATGTGTTCCTCGACGTAATGGGTTATGACACTAAATAAACAGGTGTTCCTCGACGTAATGGGTTATGACACTAAATAAACATGTGTTCCTCGACGTAATGGGTTATGACACTAAATAAACATGTGTTCCTCGACGTAATGGGTTATGACACTAAATAAACAGGTGTTCCTCGACGTAATGGGTTATGACACTAAATAAACGTGTTCCTCGACGTAATGGGTTATGACACAAAATAAACATGTGTTCCTCGACGTAATGGGTTATGACACTGAATAAACATGTGTTTCTCGACGTAATGGGTTATGACACTAAATAAACGTGTTCCTCGACGTAATGGGTTATGACACTAAATAAACATGTGTTCATCGACGTAATGGGTTATGACATTAAATAAACATGTGTTCCTCGACGTAATGGGTTATGACACTGAATAAACATGTGTTCCTCGACGTAATGGATTATGACACTGAATAAACATGTGTTCCTCGACGTTATGGGTTATGACACTGAATAAACATGTGTTCCTCGACGTAATGGGTTATGACACTGAATAAACATGTGTTCCTCGACGTAATGGGTTATGACACTGAATAAACATGTGTTCCTCGACGTAATGGGTTATGACACTGAATAAACATGTTTTCCTCGACGTAATGGGTTATGACACTGAATAAACATGTGTTTCTCGACGTAATGGGTTATGACACTAAATAAACATGTGTTCCTCGACGTAATGGGTTATGACACTGAATAAACATGTGTTCCTCGACTTAATGGTTTATGACACTGAATAAACATGTGTTCCTCGACGTAATAGGTTATGACACTGAATAAACATGTGTTCCTCGACGTAATAGGTTATGACACTAAATAAAAATGTGTTCCTCGACGTAATGGGTTATGACACTAAATAAACATGTGTTCCTCGATGTAATGGGTTATGACACTAAATAAACATGTGTTCCTCGACGTAATGGGTTATGACACTGAATAAACATGTGTTCCTCGACGTAATGGATTATGACACTGAATAAACGTGTGTTCCTCGACGTAATGGGTTATGACACTGAATAAACATGTGTTCCTCGACGTAATGGGTTATGACACAAAATAAACATGTGTTCCTCGACGTAATGGGTTATGACACTGAATAAACATGTGTTTCTCGACGTAATGGGTTATGACACTAAATAAACGTGTTCCTCGATGTAATGGGTTATGACACTTAATAAACATGTGTTCATCGACGTAATGGGTTATGACATTAAATAAACATGTGTTCCTCGACGTAATGGGTTATGACACTGAATAAACATGTGTTCCTCGACGTAATGGATTATGACACTGAATAAACATGTGTTCCTCGACGTTATGGGTTATGACACTGAATAAACATGTGTTCCTCGACGTAATGGGTTATGACACTGAATAAACATGTGTTCCTCGACGTAATGAGTTATGACACTAAATAAACGTGTTCCTCGACGTAATAGGTTATGACACTAAATAAACATGTGTTCCTCGACTTAATGGGTTATGACACTACATAAACATGTGTTCCTCGACGTAATGGGTTATGACACTGAATAAACATGTGTTCCTCAACGTAATGGGTTATGACACTGAATAAACATGTGTTCCTTGACGTAATGGGTTATGACACTGAATAAACATGTGTTCCTCGGCGTAATGGGTTATGACACTGAATTAACATGTGTTCCTCGACGTAATGGGTTATGACACTAAATAAACATGTGTTCCTCGACGTAATAGGTTATGACACTAAATAAACATGTGTTCCTCGACGTAATGGGTTATGACACTAAATAAACATGTGTTCCTCGACGTAATGGGTTATGACACTGAATAAACATGTGTTCCTCGACGTAATGGTTTATGACACTGAATAAACATGTGTTCCTCGACGTAATAGGTTATGACAGTAAATAAACATGTGTTCCTTGACGTAATGGGTTATGACACTAACTAAACATGTGTTCATCGACGTAATGGGTTATGACACTAAATAAACATGTGTTCTTCGACGTAATCAACGAAAAAGAGTGATAATGTTCTATTTTTCACCCAGAGTTACACAATAATGTTCATGTTCTATTTTTCACTCAGAGTTACACAGGAAATTTGTTGGAAAATATGTTAATGGAAATAAAACCAACACACTTTAGGACTACAAGAGTGAGTTAATTTGTTTTTTTTTTAATTTCGTGCGAAGCTACAAGTCGCCTTTCTGCGTTAGCCGTCCTAATTTAGCAGTGTAAGACTAGAAGTAAGGCAGCTAATCATTTCCACCTCCACCCACCGCCAAATTTTGGGCGCTACTCTTTTATCAACGAATAACGAGATTAACCGTAACATTATATCGCCCCCACGGCTGAAAGGGCAAGTATATTTGGTGTGACGCGGATTCGAAACCGCGACTCTCGAATTACGAGTCGATCGCCTTAACCACCTGGACATGCCGGGCCTGTTGTCTTGTGTTGTCACTAGGGCTCTTATCGTGTGACTTGATTTAAATTGAAGTATAAATTCAAATGTTAATATTATCATTATAACTGTGTGTTATACAAAGTGGCAACCTTCGCCTGAAAAAGAACGCTATCCGGAAACGTTGTATGATCAGATTTGTAGAAATGACTATTTTCTAGTTTACTATACTTTTGATGGGTTTTTTTCAACAACTTAATCTAAGATATTTTAATTATCGCATTATTTACATTATAAACACTTAAACTAATAAACCACTTCACATTTTGTCACAGTATAAATTGAAAGAAACAACTTTATTGTGGTATAAAAACAAAACTTGATGCACTTGAGGAATTTTCAATAAGAGTTTCATAGTTACAGAATTACTTTACAAAAATATAAAACATTAAATAAACAAAATTGTAATTTTAACTTAAAATGAAATTGATCTAAGATTGTAGCATATTTCATTAAAAATTACAATACTATTAATGAATCATCAATAACTTCTTTCTTTAGCTTTGATTTGCACATTATTATCTGTTTTGAAAAACGTGATTGCTTCGTTAAAAGGCACTAAAACTTTCAGATTAAAACAGAGCCCGTACTATATTAGAAATTCATTTTGATAATTTCACAGTTAAAGTAACTCTCTACGTCTTAAGCCTATGGAAGTATGTTAAGTACAAGATATCGGTTAAAAGCTAATTATCCATCGGTGTGATAATCTGTTATAAGGCTCTGAAATTTAAAGCCTTGACTAATGGATTAGGAAAAAGCGCCCAATACAACGGTGTAGGCCCGGCACGGCCAAACGTGTTAAGGCGTGCGATTCGTAATCCGAGGGTCGCGGATTCGCATCCCCGTCTCACCAAACATGCTTGCCCTTTCAGCTGTGGGGTGTTATAATGTGACGGTCAATCCCACTATTCGTTGGTAAAAGAGTAGTGCAAGAGTTGGCGGTGGGTGGTGATGACTAGCTGCCTTCCCTCTAGTCTTGCACTGCTAAATTAGGAACGCTAACACAGATAGCCCTCAGTAGCTTTGTGCGAAATTCAAAATCAAAAAACAAAATAACGTTAGATCACGGAATAAAGTGAATCATTACCAGAACAAAATAACGTTAGATCATGGAATAAAAGTGAATTACCTTATAAGTTTATCATTTTTCCTTCCAAAATAAAACGAACCCTGGGTCTACAGTGTGTACATATTGTGAATTTATACATAAAAAAAACATTACGTACCCTATACTTGTGCACACTAATTATAAACGTATAATACAAATAGGCCTCTCCTTATGGAAGTCGCGGATTCGCATCCCGTCTCACCAAACATGCTCGCCCTTTCAGCTGTGGGGGTGTTATAATGTGACGGTCAATCCCACTATTCGTTGGTAAAAGAGTAGTGCAAGAGTTGGCGGTGGGTGGTGATGACTAGCTGCCTTCCCTCTAGTCTTACACTGCTAAATTAGGGACGGCTAGCAGAGATAGCTCTCGTGTAACTGTGCGAAATTCCAAAAACAAACAAACAAACCTTATGGAAGTCTTATCAATAGCTTAAGTAATCTGTTTAATAAAGCTGACAGAATTATTTGTGATTATACCTTATCTGGGGCTGGTAAACAGATAACTAAACTTAAATTCTAAAGGTTTTTTGCACTAGGAAAATTAATCAAACTTTTGTTACATGCTCAATAACAGTTACAAATTTATGTCATAGATGAAGTCACATTTAAAATTGCGAAAAACAAAATCACCCTGTGGTGATAGTTTTAAGTTTATACGATTAGAATTTTTTTTTAAATCCAATAATCAAACTTTAGAAGACTAAAAATGTTTAAAAATCATAACCTGATCATCATCCATACTGATATCAGTATTGAAGTACTATTATGAACAAATTGATTTTATTGGAGAAAGTCAACATAAGCTATCAATGGTAGCGAATGTGAGATAAAGGAGAAAAATTCTGCATTAACAAAAATAAAACAGATAACAGAATCAATTAAAGCAGTTAAATAAACCTAGCAATGTAAGTGAAAGGCCTTATTATCAGTTTACTATAGGGAATTTTTCAGAACTAGGCTAAATTCTCCTATGTCGAGAAGGCTCATAGGAGCCATTGGTGAATCTTGGTTTCAATGAAACAAGCGGTTGAAAACGGTAGCACACGCTTTGGGACTGGGTGCCTGTAAATCACAGTTTAATTTCTAGTTATACGCTGGAATCCTTTACACAACTCGGTTAACTGAAGTGGGGGTTTGGCTTTTGGTTTTAGAATTTCGTGCAAAACTACACGAGGGCTATCTCCGCTAGCCGTCCGTAATTTAGCAGTGTAAGACTAAAGGAAAGGTAGCTACTCTTTACCAACGAATAATGGATTGACCGTAATTTTTAAAGTCTTCATGACTGAAAAGGGTCTAAGCTGAAGTGATTAGGATATTGCTTGAGGACGTGACATCATATCGCGAACTAAGAGCCTTCAAACTACATCGGTATGTCTGTGGACTTATATACTGCTAGCAACCGGGTTTCGCTTCCCGTAGTGGGCAGAGCACAGATAGCCCTTTTTGTAGCTTTATGCTTAGTAACAAACATTTGAACTGTAAGTCTAAAGCATTAGCTATAGTCCCGCGCTGGCCATCTCAACCACGTGTTCTAGGTAAACTACATAACAAATGCAAACAATGTTGTCTCATCAGAAGTGCATATTGCCAAACAAATTTCAGTTAGTGTTATGTTTGTTGGTTTTATCACGCGCTGCAGAAAATATTGAAAATTGTCAAACATTTTAAGCAAACTGAAAATTACCCACAAATTCTCTTTAAATTTTATTACTGAAGCCTTAAACACACACTTAATATGTTATATTAATGTGCCATATAACTAATACTAATTTCCTATCAGTGTAAGCTACTCATTTAAAGCGAAAATAAACATCCAACTTGCGATCAGTGTAGTTAAGTAAATATTCCATTCTTTTCTTTCTTATAATATATTAGAATGCACTGTTATGTCAGTTGCGTATTTTCGTTGTTAAAGACATTTTCAGCAATAGTTTCAATAGTATTACACTAGTTTTAGCCAGTTTAGTAAAATTAAGTTACTCCTAAATACATGCATCTGGATAACAATGCAAAATAATCTTGCTACTGTAAGTATACTAATTATTCGTTTGTTTTGAATTTCGCGCAAAGCTATACGAGCGCTATCTGCGTTAGCCGTTTCCAGTTTAGCAGTGTAAGGCTATAGGGAAGGTAGATTGTCATCTCCACCCACCGCCAACTCTTGGGCTACTCTTTTACCAACGAATAGTGGGCTTGACCGTAACATTACGTCGCCTCCACGTCTGAAAAGGCGAGCATGTTTGGTGTAACGAGGATTCGAATCCACGACCCTCAGATTTCGCGTCGAACACCTTAACTCACCCAACCATGCCGGGCAAGTATACTAATAAAAATAAACAAAATTAAAAATAATGGCATTCTATATACAAAATATAGCATGACCAATATTATTAATTAAAGTAACAAGAAGGCCCGGCATGGCCAAGCGCGGTTGTGCGGTAGGCTAACAATCTACTCACTTAAAAAAACAGCCTGTTAATGAATCCGCAAGCGATTGCGGCCCTATGTTCCTTCATGGAATCGAGAGGCTTAATAATAATAAATAATAAATAAAAGTAACAAGAAGTAAATAATAATAGTAGAGTTTGGTTATTTCTGTTATTATCGTGTTATTCCTTCAACTATATTAAAGCTGTAATTATATCTATCGGGAATTTATTCATTCTAATTTACGAATAAAAAATAATTCTGTTTATTACTACAATCAACGACACACAGATTCAGAACTAGATTTGGTTTCTTACTTGGAATATATTATTTATTTATTTGTCTTTCTAGGTTTGTTTTATTTTCCTTCTGTAAACACCGTTCATTTATATCCCTATCTAAAAAACCACGCCGAACACACCTGCTTGCCTTATATTTTGTTATAATACCTCCTAACCATAGGGGGTTTCGTAATCTCCACAGCAGATAAGTAAGAAAGGCGTTCAATCCATCCAATAATTTTCTGACAGCTTAGAATGCATTCATCTCTTAATCCCTTAAGAACTGACAGAAATAACACCGACCACGTGCTCGTCTCTTTCAACTCCAACCAGTGTTCCTTACATCCTAATTCATAACGCCTGTCTTCTTCCTGGATACATTCGAAAATGATGACTGTATTCAACCTTGGCTGAGTTTCTGTCTGATCACCACACTATTTCATAAGATATACCACTATAAGTTATACCACTACAAGTGAATGAGATAAAACAACGTTATGTCGAAATATATAGTATGTTTCTCCACAACTACATCACTTTATTATGCTTGTAAATCATTGTTGGTCAGCTTTGGTATTCGTCATTCGTGTACCCCTTTGGTGCAGCGTTAAGTCTACGGATTTATAATGCTAAAATTAGGGCTTCGATTACCTTTGGTGGACTCAGCAGATAGCCCAATGTGGCTTTGCTATAAGAAAGCACACACACATACATTCATCCGGGCTGTAAACTTTAAAAATGTGAGAGGTGGAAGTTTTGATAAATAATGCAAAAGTCCTAACTTTAACACATTTTATTTTTAACATAACATATTATGACACTATCCATTGTTACCTCAACAAACGTTTTGTATAAGGTATAATAACTCACTATGTATTTATTTAAAACACGATATGAACTGTGTGATGGTCGGGGTGACTTTATACGAAAGGTAGCAGCAAAGATAGTGGCGGTAATGGTGCTTTATCTTACCTAATTTCACCCCCCACCTCTCAATGTCCTTCACACTTCACACTGTTCCATGCTATTAAGTAACTTACGGTCATTGCCTGCAGAAGTTGTAAGTTCATAAGTCAAAGTAAGGAATAAGAACAACTCAAACAGGACTATGGGGACTGTTGTCAACTTCATCTGAGGTTATGTCTTACTGTAGTAGTGGCAGCCATTTGTTTTCATTGTATTCTATCATAGGGAGTGTTAACTCATTCTTTGAGATATACAAGATGCTTGTGTGCCCTTTCTTACACTTTGTATATGTTGCGTTGTAAAAAATTTAATGTGTG
The DNA here is from genome assembly GCF_004210375.1 of Tachypleus tridentatus. NCBI lineage: Eukaryota > Metazoa > Arthropoda > Merostomata > Xiphosura > Limulidae > Tachypleus > Tachypleus tridentatus. The sequence goes on along the minus strand of NC_134837.1, from coordinate 23,868,551 downwards.
TGTGTGTGTGCGTGTGCATTCTTATAGTAAAACCACATCGGGCTATCTGCTGCGTCCACCAAGAAAAATTGAACCCTTTATTTTAGCACTGTAAATTAAATACCTAACGCTGTTTCACAGGTTGATGGAAACTTTAATAAAGTTTTTCTTTGTTTGGTACAAGAAGGATGCGCTATATACGAATGTAGTAATTAAAATTAACTTTCGTCAGAAATAATACATGTTCAATAGCATCAACAATGGAGTGGGGTTGTAAATCCCCATTAACATGCCCCTTGTTTTAAACTATTTTTCCACAAAGTTATTTGAGGTTGATCTTGCAACCTGGGAAAAGTTAGATAAGGTACAACAGACAGACAGATTTTTGTACTTTATATATTTGTATAGGTACTTCTTTCCTCAAATTCCATAGCAGTTGTTAAACATAAATCTACACACTGGGCTATCTGTGTTCTGCCTACCATGGGCAATGAAACTGTTGACTTACCACTAAGCTAAATAACACAGAAACACTTACTGTTGGCTTGTGCTGCTATCTTAAAGTAAATATTTCTTAAACGTAACCTTGATTTATTCGTATTGCTTTTTGTTATCTAGAATTCTCCCTAACATGTCTATTCACCAAAGAAAACTCATTAAATCCCTCCTATGGTCTGTCGTTTCAGGAAAGCGAAAACTGTTACAACTTATATAACATGTTATTGATTACATTTAGTAAGGGTAAGGAGCCCCAAGGAGCACATCTTCCTCCACAAATGTACTACCCTTATTATTAAACTTCAAACATTTCAATTTTTCTAAAATAAAAGAAAAATAATATTCATCAAGATACAAAATAATAAATAAGGAAATAAAATAATACGTGCACACAAATCTAACAATGTCAAATGTAATACAAAGAAAACAACATACTCTACATATTACGTGGTGAGCCTAAAAACTATTCTCCAAAAATTTACATCGGCTGTGTGAGGTTTACCATAACGTTACATCTTCTGTGAACGTCGGAAAGGAAACACAATAAGTCTCTAGAAAAGAGAGATATATAAAGGCTATAAAAATATATTAAACAATTGCTAAGGGACATGTTGAAGGCACTTTTGTGCAATTTTAGCAGAAGATCCACGCTACTCAGAATCTTTAATATATCAGTTCTACGAAATGTGATTCGTTCCAGAAATAGCAAGAATATTCACATTTAGTCATAAAACTGATGAACTTCTGAAAATGCATTAAGAACTTTAAACCTGTTCGATTTCGTTTATTATTTCGTATAGCAAAAAGTTCTGATGAAAGTTAACTTTTCACATAGATAAGAATTGAACAATAACAAAGTAAATCATACAGAAAATTTATACATAGATGTAACGAGCAGCAAGAAGTTCTGATAAAAGCAAGCTACAGTAATATATCATAGCTAACCACTAACCCAGTTGACAACGTAGCTAATTCATAAACAAGTTTAACTAGGAGAACGCAAGATCGTATACCCAGAACTTATATGATTATAATGCATTATTTCATCAGTTGGGTGGGTTCCCTCGCTGTTATTAATGTTGTTGGTCGCAACAATAATGTTTCACTGTATTTTATCCCGTTGCTGAATTCATATGCTCAGCTAACAAATGCACACTGCTGTCCAAAATATTAAGGCTAATGAACATAAAGAAAAAATATGCATTTTGTGTTGTTAGACTCAACCACTTATTTGAGTAGAGCTTTGAAAGATGAAAATAAGAAAAGGGAAAATAAAAATTAAAAAACGTCTTTAGCATTTAATAGAGAAAATGTGAACACTATGAATTTAGCCGAAATATTAGCTGATCAAAAGTTTAAGACTATATCAAAAAGAAGTCCTAATGGGGGTACGAAATGCCCAGTAAGAGGTCTCAGTAGTGAGTTGCACGGCCGTCATTGCGAATAACTTCAAACGTTCGTTTTGGTAGGGTCGATATAAGCGTTTTCAGAAGGCTGGCTGGAATGTTATTCCAAGTGGTGAGGATGGCTTCACGAAAATCATGCACTGTTTGAAATTGACGTCCATGTCTATAGACTTCCCTTGCCATTCACCCCAGACATTTTCAATGGGGTTCAGTTCGAGAGAACACGCTGGATGGTCCAAAAGAATCACGTTATTCGCCTTGAAAAAGTCCTTTGTCCTGCGGGCTGAAAGATTTAGTCATTTCCACACAAGCAAGAGCCTTCAGTCAATAGAATGCTCTATCAAACATGCCAATGTAGCCAGCTGCTGTTTGACGCCCCTGTTTGACCTGAGTCTCATTGTTCCAGATCATGATGGAACCTCCTCTACTGTGTCGTGTAGAAAATGTCTCCGGTGGGATATTCTTATCGTGCCAATAACGTTGGAAACCATCTGGACCATTCAGGTTAACTTTTATTCTTATCAAAGAACAAAACTTTTGTCCGCTTTTCTACGTCCCATGTCTGGTGCATCTCAGCAAAGTTTAACCGAGCTATTTCGTGGTGTGGAAGGAGGCGTAGCCTTTGAAGACTTTCTCTTGTAGATGCCGTCTTATTGTTTTTGAGCTGCATTCTGCGTCCGTAAGGGCCTTAATCTGGTTCGACGATCGGCTGGTGTCTTGTCGGACAACTCCTCGAATCCTCCTGCTCAACGCCGAGGAAATTTTCTTAGGCCGGCCATTTGAAATTCTCGTTCCGTATCCCTCAGGGTCTTTTAAGAAATTTGCAACAGCAGTTTTACTACGCCCAATCTCACCAGCGATGGCACGTTGTGAGAGACCTTGCTTTTGCACCTCGACAATTCTGCCACGTTAAAACTCTGTCAACGTTTTATCCTTTACCATGTTTTTATCCAATGTAACATAGGAGATGTCAGTGAGAGATGCTGACAAAGCTAATTCTTGAACACAAATGACTAAATTTCGTTACGTGTTTACCGATTAACACTTCGTTTCAGTATGGTCTTAAACTTTTAACTAGCTAGTATTTAGGCTAATTTTATAGTGTTCACATTTTTCCTATTAAATGCTAAAAAAGTTTTTTATTTTTATTTTTCATTTTCTTATTGTCATCTTTCTAAGCTCTACTCAAATAAGCGGTTGAGTCTAACAACACAAAATGCATTTTTTTCTCTATGTTCGTTGGCCTTAAGATTTTAACCACCAGGATGTGTGTTTGTGTGTGTATTGTAAATAAATTCGAAATAAATAAACTATGTGTATAGTTATTAAACATTTTAGCCCAGTGCAGTTACTGCAACTAATATTAAATAAATAATGGGATATTATTTATTTACAACACATACATAGCTTTTTCTTTAGTACACTCACACTGATCCCGTTCACTGAAAAACGTGACGTCAGCTTATTCAAGTTAAATATAATTCTCTCTGGCAACATATAATGGCCAGCGAATGCTCAGCAAATAGGTTCGACAACGCAATTTAGATCAGCTTAATATTTGAAATAAATAGCTATGACTATTTAGCTATTCAGTTGGGTAGCACGATAGGTCACACAAGACCATACTCCAAGTGAGAAAAATATTATATCATACGTATATTTATTTAAAATAAAAATAAATTATTGAAGACACTATATACAACTAATACAACGGTTAAGACCACGGTTGTCCCTCACACACACGAATAATTTAAAGAGTTGGCAGTCAGAGTTAATAAACTGTGAAAGATAGCGAAAACTTACATCCCATAATAAGACACGAGAAAGATCAAAATAACAATAAGGCTTAAACAAGGAATTAACAACAATAGAAAATATTATAACTAAAGACAAGTAGCGTAATTAAACAAATGGCTTATGTGTAGTAACTAGATAGAGGTAAAAACCAAGGTGTTCACCACACTAAAGTTCTTCATAATCGGCCCGGCATGGCCAGGTGGTTAAGGCACTCGACTCGTAATCCGAGGGTCGCGAGTTCGAATTCCCGTTACACCAAACATGCTCGCCCTTTCAGCTGTGGAGGCGTTATAATGTGACGGTCAATCCCACTATTTGTTGGTAAAAGAGTAGCTCAAGGGTTGACGGTGGGTGGTGATGACTAGTTGCCTTCCCTCTAGTTTTACACTGCTAAATTAGGGACGGCTAGTGCAGATAGCCTTTATGTAGCTTTCATGAAATTAAAAACAACAACAAATCTTCATTATTATATTTTAAGTATAATTAAGAACTTAAATTGTAGACGTGGTAGTTTTGAAAAGGACGTAACTTAAGTGAAATTATTAATCTTGAAATGAGTAACAACAAAATCTGGTAAATGTAAGATTCAATAAATCTTTTGTTTAAAAATCGGAAGGAGAAACTTATGTTTCTGAAAAATAGTGAAATTAAGTTTATTTGTTCTTCCACGAAATTTGAACAAATTATAATGTGTCTAACAAGTTGTGAGCAGCAAGTGTTGCAGTATAACTTATTTTATCAAAATATTTAAAATGTATACATTTCTAAATTTCAAGCGTTTATTTTACAGAATGCTTTACACCTAAACGTAAGAATGACGAAGTTTATATCTAAATTCAAATAAAGTGTTTTGTTCGTAGCGAAATATTATTTTCCAGATTAAGTTATCGAAAAAACATCTTATGGGCAGTATTATCCGCCCCAGTCGCATAGTGCGGACTCACACCCCTAGAAACCAGGTTTCGATACCTGTGGTTGGCAGAGCACAGATAGCCCATTGTGTAACTATATGCTTGATTCTAAACAAACAAACTTATTAGCATTGTGAATAAAAACCTTATAATTTGGCAACTTAATCTAATCGATACGTCTACGAGTGTGACTTGACTAATGAGTGACATTTTGTTATAATCTTTCTTACTGAGGTTTGATATAAATGAATGTTCAAGTTCAAATAAATATAAATCTGTAACTTGTAAGCTGAAGTTATCTCAATAGGTGTTCCCTGTAAATACTGTTTAGTAACACAGAGGAACAACTTTCTAACATTCTTAGAATATTTTCAAACTGCTAATAAAACTTTTTTAATGTTATCAGTAAGAAAAGTAATCTAAAGGTCGCTAAATTCAAAACTTGAGAAGCTTATTTATATTCAACAGCAATACCGATGATAATAACAATTCTTTCTTTGGTAATATTGTAGCATTTATTTGTTGTTGTTGTTTTTAAATATACTTCCTAGTCGTAGCTTTATTTAGTCTGGTAATAATTTATACTTGTATTATGTATTATGTTTTGATAATCCGAAATAATGTATGATGTTAAACACCAAAATCTGATAAAAGTGATGTGTTTCTGTATAAAACTTTCATACTGGATGTTTATACAACGCGTTACCTGAAGGCTTAACATTTGTTGACTAAAATAGTTCTTTATACAAAATAGGAATATAAATACATTGCAAATGAAAACAAGTTATCTGATAACTACCTATTGTTTAAAGGATTTAATATTTAGCAACTTTTTGTGATTTTTCTAATTCATTGTTAATAATTATTACGTTTTAATAAATTATGTCCTCATCTCTCTTTTGGCCATTCTTTAAATTAGTTTATTTTTCTAACTTTTTTTATGCCATTTATGTAAGACTTTAACAAGTGACTTACTAATTACTTGATTTGCACAAATACGTCATTGATAGTACAATAGATGTAAGTGCAATGTTATGTTATCCAATACATTATTATAATTACAACTCTGCTAACAAAATTGCTGGTAGTTGAGTACGCTAGCCGTCCTTAATTTAACAGTGTAAAACGAGAGAGAAGGCCACTAGTCATCACCACACACTATTATTTTATCAACAAATAATGAGATTGATCAAAATACATTATAATGCCCTCTCGGCTGAAAGTATTTGGTGTGGTTGCGATTCGATCCACCGATTGTCATATTACAAGTCGAGTACCCTAACCTTTCATGTACTAGGAATTGCAAACGGTAAAATCTTTAGTTTTCCTTATATAGACGGCTTTGCAATCATCATATGTGTCTTTATATAGAATTCAAGAACGAGGAGAGATAGTTAGACAATTCTATGTGTTAAAGAAATGTTTTAATCTAAGGGCTGTTTGAAAATGTTGTTCTGTTTGACCCGTGAGTAAACTTCCTTATTAAAAGAATGGTCAATGAAACTATGAACATTTTATGGAAGTTTTGAAACCCTTTCTTCAAAAATATCCTCATTTGGCTTTCAATAATTTTAGTATGACGCCCATTATACAATAATATTTCATAAAGAAAAACAATCTCAGTGTAAAATGAAATAAGTTGAACATGTTAAAGGCTCGAGGCAGCACTAGGTTCGTCTTATATCCTAGAGGAATGAAACTATCAAATTGGGTAAGCTGTTTCCTGAATGTTTTCTTTCGATATATTGGCATTAAAAACGATGAACATTTCGATTAATTCGCGCGTCTGGTAAAGGCAGAGTATTCTTTTCTTCAGTTATATAGGTAAACTGTATAGGCGAGAGTTGCAAGTATAAATACTCAAGTAACTGTTGAACTTCGTCTTTTGATCGAAAAATGACGAAACTCTCATCAACATTAGCTTGAATTTCCGTGAGCGCTTTTTCAACCAAGTTTGTTTGTGGTGGTTCAGAAAAATGTTATCTAGAGCTGATCGTAGTGGGAATCCGATAAAAAGTCCCTCAATTTGGCAATGTAGTTTTCCATTAAATACAAAATGATGATTTTCACAAAGTGGATTATTAAAAATCTAAGTTGTTCGTTAGTTAAGCCATGAATAAGTAATTCCTTTTGAAAGAATTTTTTCCAAACAAATGTCGAAAGACTCAACCGATAGAATGTTTGTGAATAAAGAATTTATATCAAAGTTAACCATCAAATGTCCATTGGGAGAGTTTAGATCTCTTAACCCTAACAAATTAAAATGAGTCTAGAACGGTAAATTCGTGAGTATTGCAACATAGTGTATTACGTGTGATACTTTTATTGCAAATACTTCCTTAATTTATTCATTAATTGAACGAGTTAAGTATTACAGTCAGTAATGTACTTTATATAATTTTGCAACTGTCTGTCCAGAAAGAAATTTATCATACATAATGTATCATTTTTTCCTATAAATATTTATAAATATTGAATAAAACAGTTGATCAATTGTGTTTTTAAGTGTTGTTTCATTATGCATTTAACATACTGATTATACTTTTTGATTATATATTTAATTATTGATACATATTATTTGTATGTCTTGATGTTTGATATGTAAAGCTCTTAGTGCTAATTCAATTATATAATCAATATATTCCACAACATCCACTTGCTCTGAAAACGGCATCTATTTGCGTATCTAAATAATATAAAATAATTTATATTTCGCTTCAAAAGTTGATTTTTTTAAGTTTAGTAAATCTATGTTTAAATAGATATGTTTAACTGTTACTGTTCTAACCCTTCTTTAGATATTTTCACAAATCTTTCTCTAGAACTTACGTATGTAGGCTCAATAAATAACAAATATATTTACCATTTAGAAATAGGAATGTGTACTACAGATAGGTCAGTCTTTCATCCTGTTGCTGATGTATCTCAACTGGTAACATGACGAGAAGGCTTGACCTCTGGTTTGCCCAAGGCTAATAAAAGTAATACTTTCATTTTCATAAAATGGACAGACAAGCCAAATATTATGCTTCTCTGTATTTTAAAATTTATCATTTTGTTACTGTGACATTTAAACTTATTTGTCCAACAAGGAATCGAGTACATTTTCTATAAATAAACATAGTTTACAACTAAAACAAAACATTGAAATTCACATTCTTTAAAGGCCTTTAATAATAGATCAACTGATTGTTCTTTGTATATTCCAAAACATATTTGTTCCTCGCAAAGATTTTGAAACAGTAACTCGAGGTACATAATCTCTCACTTACACTTTATAGAAAGATAATCAAATATTCATTAATCATCAGTTAGAAATTAGTGTTCTGTGATTTTTCTAATGCAAATTTCTCGTTAGCCAAATATGTTATTATTAATATATGTAGATAAACAAACAGGCGTAAAAAGCATCACATATTCTGAAACATTTATTAATAAAATTTCAAAACACACCAATCTTCTTCATGTCAATATTTGATTTAATAAATTACTGATTAGCTAGCATATAATTTTCGCATATTATGTCCATATTACTATTTGTCCATTTCAGTTCAATATGGAAGCATAATACAATCATGTGAAAAAGTTAGGACACCCTATGAAAGCCTATGTATTCTTGTAACATTTTTGGATATATAGATATTTAATCTCAATTTTAACAATACTAAGAGATTATAGGAATATAACTAAACAATTAAAACTGAAGAAAAGACTTTTCAAGCTGTTCTGTAAATGTAATTCTACAAAAATGCATATTCTAACTGAGGAAAAAGTTAGGACACCCCACATTTATTCCCACTTAAAATAGCTCAACTCACACACAGGTGTATCACACCAGGTGCACATGATTAGAAGATCGTTACTCAGCATTTTAAATGAGGCTTGCTCTATTTAAACCTCAGAAATTTAGTTTGGTGTGCTCCTGACTGTTGAAGTGAGAGTGAGCACCATGGTGAGCAAAGAGCTGTCTGAAACCTTCAGAAAGAAAATTATAGCAGCTTATGAGTCTGGTAAGAGATTTAAAAAGATCTCAAAAGATTTTGAAATCAGCCATTCCACTGTCCGGAAAATAGTGACCAAGTGGAGGGCTTTAAAACAACTGTCAACATCCCCAGGTCTGGTCGTCCAAGCAAGTTCACCCCGAGAGCAGACCACAATAGGCTAAAAGAGGTCTCCAAACACCCTAACATGTCATCACGAGACCTACAGCAGGCTCTGGCTACTGTTGATGTGAAAGTGCATGCCTCTAGAATCAGAAATAGACTGCACAAGTTTCACTTGCATGGGAGGTGTGCAAGGAGGAAACCTTTGCTCTCTAAGAGAAACATCAAGGCCAGACTGAAGTTTGCCAGAGAGAATGTAGACAAAGAACAGAACTTTTGGAATAATGTTCTTTGGACAGATGAGTCCAAAATTGAACTATTTGTACACCAGAACAGAGGACATGTTTGGCGTAAACCAAATACAGCATTCAGGAAAAGAACCTCATACCAACTGTGAATCATGGAGGTGGAAGTATCATGGTTTGGGGCTGCTTTGTTGCAGCAGGATCTGAACAGCTCACAATCATAGAATCCACCATGAATTCTACTGTGTATCAGAGGGTGCTTGAGGATCATGTGAGGCCATCTGTACAAAAATTAAAGCTGAAGCGTAACTGGACCCTGCAACACGACAATGACCCAAATCATACCAGTAAATCCACCAAGGACTGGCTGAAAACTAAGAAATGGAGAGTCCTGGAATGGCCGAGTCAAAGCCCAGGTCTTAATTCTATTGAGATGCTGTGGGGTGACTTGAAACGGGCTGGACATGCAAGAAACCTCTCAAACATCTCACAGCTGAAAGAATTCTGCATTGAGGAGTGGAGCAAAGTTTCTTCAGACCGATGTCAAAGACTGGTAGATGGCAACAAGAAGCGTCTCACTGTAGTTATTTCAGCCAAATGGGGTGACATTAGCTATTAGGGGGTAGGGTGTTCTAACTCTTTCCTCAGTTAGAATATGCAATTTTGTAGAATTACATTTATAGAAGATTTTGAAAAGTCTTTTCTTCTGTTTTAATTGTTTAGTTATATTCCTATAATATCTCAGTATTGTTGAAATTGAGATTAAATATCTATATATTCTAAAATGTTACACAAATACACAGGTTTCATAGAGTGTCCTAACATTTACCCATGACTGTATGTATTGTTTATATGGTGAAAGAGTTATTGTAAAACGATTGTATTTAGCTTAGCTCGTTAAACTTTAGAAATAAAACATTTTATGGTCAATAAGTTTAAATTGTGCCTGACATACAGCAACTTGTCTAAAGTTCGGAGAGAATCAGTTAGAAAATATATCGTACGTTGATATCCACTAACAACTTAATTCTACTCTGTATTTCAGAACGGCTGGTAGGGTATTAACACTTTTATTGATACAGAGAACAACTTTTCGACCTTCCTAGGTTATCTTCAGTTAAAGAAAAAAGAGAATTTGAATGTGACCGTTGACGGACACATGTCTTAAAATACGAGTATAAACGGGTACCGGATTGTAGGGGTGTTGCAGGTGGATGTTAGGTTATTAATTAGTGTAGGTATAAAGGTGTTCCTTTATATTGGTTTTAGTTGCTGTATAAGTAGGGCTTCTTTGATTTTACGTTTGTTTATATTTGTTTCCATACTTAGTATCTGGGTGTTTTCTATGGTTATGTTGTGTTTATTTGATTTGCAGCATTCAAAAATGTATGAAGGTGTTTATTTTATGTTAGTTGAATCTGGCTTCCATTTTTCTACTTGTTTTTTCTGATATAGAAGTCGTGGCAGTTGTTGCATTGTATTTTATAAATTATGTTGATGTTGTGTTTGGAAGTGTAGTTTTTACATAGCATGGACTTTAGTTTTATACCTGGTTTTTGAATAAATTTCGTATTTACTGGAAAGTTGTGTTTTATTATAAGTTTTTTTTTCCAAATGTTGGTTATTTTTTCCCTAGTGTCGGGAACATATAGTATGCAGTAATGTTAGGTTTTGTAGTTTGTTGTATCTTGGGATTTATTGTTGGTCTGGGTGTGTGTGTATAATGTTTTCCACTGTTTTTGAAGAAATTTGTTGATGTTGATGAAGTGTTGTTTTATTTTGTTGATTTCATCGTTAATTCTATCAGGTGAACATAGTTTTGTGGCTGTGTTTATTTGGTTTCTTAGTGTGTTAAGTTTTTGGTTTGTTTTGTGTGCTGAGTTCCAGGGAATGTATAATCTAGTAAGGGTGATTTTTCTGTAGATTTCTATTTTGAATTGTGTATCAGTTCTTATGACTTAGAAATTAAGAAATGCTATTTGGTTAGTGTTTTCCTGCTCACAGGTGAACTTAATGTTGGGATGTATCGAGTCAACGTGATTGAAAAAACTAAGTGTGTGTTCTGTAGATGTAAATCCAGAAATTGTATCATCAACATATCTTTACCAGTATAGTGGTGGGTGTAAGGATGAATCTACAGCTTGAGATTCAATCTGTGTCATAAAAGTGTTAGCTAGAACTGGTGACACGGGATTCCCCATACTTAATTAGTTAATTCTACTCTGTTCAGCCTAAAGATCAAATGCTAAATGATTACATATCTATCTTAATATTTTATGATAAATTACATATCGTGGATATTAGATTCTAACAAGTATGTTTTATTAAAAGTCTCCCTTTATATTTCTTATATAAAACTCAGGTTTCATGAAGCTCAATAGAGTAGCATTAATAAATGCAAGTAAAGTCACACACTTAACAAACATACTGAAATATTTATTAAGGTAACTTCAAAATATACTAATCTACTATTTACGAAAGTATCTTAGATCATAAAATACTAAAATAATAATAATTTAATAAAACTTACAGTGGACGCTTGTTCTAACATGTTATTATTCAAATAGCATACATCGACATAAATGAAACATTAGGGATATTTTACAAAGGTATTCTAGCTACTATGATCAAAGTTTCTTTACATTGGAAACTCTACAAAACATATCATGTACTTTAATATGTAACTAAATAGATTTTCCCCTCGCGTGTTGAAATTTGGATCTTGACCCTCACATCCCTCCCCTTAAAACTGACGAGTTTTACCATGGCTTAACATACTCTCATCATTAAAACTGACGAGTTTCACCATGGCAACTTAACATACTGTCATCTTTAAAACTGACGAGTTTTACCATGGCTTAACATACTGTCATCATTAAAACTGACGGAGTTTTACCATGGCTTAACATACTGTCATCTTTAAAACTGACGAGTTTTACCATGGCTTAACATACTGTCATCTTTAAAACTGACGAGTTTCACCATGGCTTAACATATTGTCATCATTGAAACTGACGAGTTTCACCAATTAACATACTGTCATCATTAAAACTGACAGGTTTACCATGGCTTAACATACTGTCATCATTAAAACTGACAGAGTTTTACCATGGCTTAACATACTGTCATCTTTAAAACTGACGAGTTTTACCATGGCTTAACATACTGTCATCATTAAAACTGACGAGTTTCACCATGGCTTAACATACTGTCATCATTAAAACTGACGAGTTTCACCATGGCTTAACATACTGTCATCATTAAAACTGACGAGTTTTACCATGGCTTAACATACTGTCATCTTTAAAACTGACGAGGTTTTACCATGGCTTAACATACTGTCATCTTTAAAACTGACGGTTTTACCATGGCTTAACATACTGTCATCATTAAAACTGACGAGTTTCACCATGGCTTAACATACTGTCATCATTAAAACTGACGAGTTTCACCATGGCTTAACATACTGTCATCATTAAAACTGACGAGTTTCACCATGGCTTAACATACTGTCATCATTAAAACTGACGAGGTTTTACCATGGCTTAACATACTGTCATCATTAAAACTGACGAGTTTTCACCATGGCTTAACATACTGTCATCATTAAAACTGACGAAGGTTTCACCATGGCTTAACATACTGTCATCTTTAAAACTGACGAGGTTTACCATGGCTTAACATACTGTCATCTTTAAAACTGACGAGTTTCACCATGGCTTAACATACTGTCATCTTTAAAACTGACGAGTTTTACCATGGCTTAACATACTGTCATCATTAAAACTGACGAGTTTCACCATGGCTTAACATACTGTCATCATTAAAACTGACGAGTTTCACCATGGCTTAACATACTGTCATCTTTAAAACTGACGAGTTTCGACCATGGCAACATACTGTCATCTTTAAAACTGACGAGTCGTCGGTTTTTACCATGAAAACTTAACATACTGTCATCTGGTTAAAACTGTTTCACCATCATTAAAATACTGTCATCGACGAGTTTCACCATGGCTTAACATACTGTCATCATTAAAACTGACGAGTTTTACCATGGCTTAACATACTGTCATCATTAAAACTGACGAGTTTCACCATGGCTTAACATACTGTCATCATTAAAACTGACGAGTTTTACCATGGCTTAACATACTGTCATCTTTAAAACTGACGAGTTTTACCATGGCTTAACATACTGTCATCTTTAAAACTGACGACAGAATTTCATCTGTCATATTGACGACTGCTGCTTTACTATCATCATTAAAACTGACGAGTTTTACCATGCAACTTAACATACTGTCATCATTAAAACGGCAGACATTTTGTCACATCTTGAAAAGCCATACTTATACTGTCATCTTTAAAACTGACAAGTTTTACCACTTAACTTTGTCATCTCGCCAGGTTTACATACTGTCATCTTTAAAACTGACGAGTTTCACCATGGCTTAACATACTGTCATCATTAAAACTGACGAGTTTCACCATGGCTTAACATACTGTCATCATTAAAACTGACGGGTTTTTACCATGGCTTAACATACTGTCATCATTAAAACTGACGAGGTTTCACCATGGCTTAACATACTGTCATCATTAAAACTGACGAGTTTCACCATGGCTTAACATACTGTCATCTTTAAAACTGACGAGTTTTACCATGGCTTAACATACTGTCATCTTTAAAACTGACGAGTTTTTACCATGGCTTAACATATACTGTCATCATTAAAACTGACGAGTTTTACCATGGCAACATACTGTCATCATTAAAACTGACGAGTTTCACCATGGCTTAACATACTGTCATCATTAAAACTGACGACGAGTTCACCATGGCTTTAACATACTGTCATCATTAAAACTGACGAGTTTTCACCATGGGTTAACATACTGTCATCATTAAAAACTGACGAGTTTCACCATGGCTAACATACTGTCATCATTAAAACTGACGAGTTTCACCATGGCTTAACATACTGTCATCATTAAAACTGACGAGTTTTACCATGGCTTAACATACTGTCATCATTACATTAAACTGACGAGTTTTACCATGGCTTAACATACTGTCATCATTATTAAAACTGACGAGTTTACCATGGCTTAACATACTGTCATCTTAAAACTGCAGGATTTTACCGGCAAACCTTAACATACTGTCATCATTAAAACTGACGAGTTTTACCATGGCTTAACATACTGTCATCATTAAAACTGACGAGTTTTACCCATGCTTAACATATTGTCAATATTAAAACTGACGAGTTTTACCCATGGCTTACCACGCCATCAATATATCTAAAATAAAATTACACATTCTGT